>NC_141042.1:1590000-1752500 GCF_052040795.2 Danio rerio
CTTACTGTGCCAAATATTTGCCAAAAGTGGCCCACATATGTCTTAAGATGACTGGGCCACATTTGCGCTTACACGTGTGAGCCACTTTAGATTTAGACCCAGATTACCCTTAAATGACCACTATTTTGCCAACTGTGGCCCACATTTGTCCTCTGTCATTTGGGCTAAATTGATCATTTTCCACATGGGCCAAATTGGGCTCACATTCAGGCCCTGTTTACACTAATGCGTTTTGCTACTGTTACGACATCCGTCCACACTACGCCGGAGTTCTCGAGCGCCGAAAACGGAGTGTTTTGGAAACGCTGGAGAGGCCGTTTGCTAGTGTGGACGCGGATCGTTTTTGATCTAAAACGCCGTTTTGAAACTAAAACGCACTAGTGTAAACGGGGCCTCAGATTACATTTTGCCATAAGTGCCAAATCTTTGCCTTAAATGACCCATTTATGAATTTGAATCTTTGCCCCCCTTTTGCCATTGTACAGGTGGGCCACTTCAGACTCACATACATTTTGTCTGGGCCAAAGGAAGACCACCAGTGCTGCAAAACTGCCTAAAGTGACCCACATTCGTATGCTATCTAGGACTTCATACTGATTAATAGACGATGTTTCCCAAACAGATTCTGTACATGTGATTTGAAGAGGAGGGAGAGTCTGGGTTTTGAGTGCGTGTTTGAACAGACATACACACACATATTATTAATAATACCATCTAAAAATGTCGATCTTGGTGGATTCTATTCAAACAAAACTAATTATGTCATAAAAAGGCATAAAAAGTTAGGAAAGCATTCGAAAGCTTTCATTATAGATCTGTGCATTTAAATTAAATTAAAGATTCATGAGATTTGATAACTTGATTCTATTTGTTTATAATAGCTATTAATTTGAATAGGCTAAACTGCTAATTTATTTGCAGCTTTTTTCTAATGTATACCTTGTTTGCACATGCCAATGTTGACAGGTTTAAAATCATAATTAATGTAGATCGTGGTTATTACATCTGCCACCGTGATGATGCGATCTGCTTGTGATTCCTTTGTTTCTAAATTCATATTTTTTATCCACCAAATTTATTTTCCCCTCCTTGGCATAATTTGGTCCCAGTTAACTGCTTCAAAGGTGTATCAAAGCCATATTTAAGGGCAGGGTTTTCATATATGACATTATAAAATCATTTATTGAACTGTGTTTGTGCACTCTGAACAGACCAACCATTAAAGCATTTACAATTTTACTGTTTAAACAAACATTAAAGCCGCATTCAGACCACAACTGATAGACAAACAGGCAGCCAATCAGCGTTCGCTGAGCTACACACAGGCAGCCAATCAGCGTTAGCGAGTCAACGTGCAGGCAGATATCCCGCCCACAGCGCTTAGTGTGAGGTGGAGAGTGAATCCATCGGAGCGCTGCTGAATGACAAACATTGCAGTTTAGTGTATATTATCACTGATGTTACGGGTGTTTTGCGTCTTTTCAGTGTAAGTTTATTGTATATCTGACATTTGCAACATTTAAGTGATACACTTAATTCTCTACCGGTTATCTCGCGGTTGTGGTCGATGCTAATACAGTATGTCATGTTTTTAGCTCGATGCTACTCTGTCAATGTTTTACCTTTATTCTTAGTTGCTCACACTAAAGTTATATACGAGTCTTTCACTTGTAAATCGATGTATTTTATTATTTTAGTTGTTTCAGAGATATGATAACATTGTAAGTAGCTTACAAATCCAAATAGCGCAGATCACATCCAGGACAAATCACAGCTGATATACTGTGACAGATGAAGCTGTCTAATGTTTAGTCATTGAATAAAACCTATGTCAATTTGATTTATTTTATCACTTTAATTGTGTTTTGTGCTTAACATTCATCATGTAGGCCTACTGTTTATTTACATTTAATTTTAACTCTGTTTTAATAAAAATAATTGCTTAAACTTCAATCAGTTTTGTTGACAAACGAATTTATACCCATAAAATATAACTCACAACAGCATTAATTTGGCTATTCTGCCATGCTGAAGGAAAGTGAGTGAGTGTTGTACACCAATAATGAATATATTTGGTGTCTTCAGCTTCTCTTTTTGTAATTAAACAGGTATAATGTGTGATAATATCATAGCAAAGAAATCCTGTAATTCATTACCTCTAAAACTGAGAGAGAGATATATAGGTGAGAGATATAATAATGTATTAATTAGAAGAAAACACATTAATGAAGTATTTTTGGGTGAGTTTCTCTTCAGTGTTTGGGCGTTCAGCAGTGATATTTACACCACTCTGAACTGAACTTCATGTGTGAAAACTGAACTGAAGCAGGTTCATTTTGCTAGATCTTCATCTCTTAAGCTGCTTTCCCGTTGACACAATCTACATTGTTAAAGCTCTGTAGAATTAAACACATTCAATCAATTGAATACTTTGATATTTGTAGATCTGTTTCTCCTCCCATCAGTCTACAAGTAAAGACGAGCGTCAGATCATCAGGAAGAAGTGAAGTCTGAAAGATGAGTGATCCAGAACCCTGCAGAATTAAAGAGGAAGAGGAGCCCTGCAGAATTAAAGAGGAAGAGACTGAAGAGCATATAGGTTGGTGTTTATTCCTGATTCTTCAGTAATGAGGCTGATGAACAATAAGGATAAGGAGCTTTGAACAGTACATCTGAATTATTATGTGCACTATTGGAATGTGTGTGTGATTTTTTTTTTTTAAATTGAGTTAAATCTAGATTAAAATGAATCATTTGAATTCTGCCGAAGGCATTCGTTATATGTGTGCTAACCAAATAATGACTAAATAAAAGTCTTTGAAAACGTTTTTTAGTTCATAACTGAACTAAACAGAAATGAAATTAAGACATGTGGAGTATGCAGATATTAGTGGCAGGGGCGCAACTACACATTTACTGAGGGGTATGCGGGTTCAAATTTTGTGTGATCCCTCTTATTTTATATTAATTAATTAATAATAAATGAAGACAAATTTTCAGATTAATCTTATAACTTTTGACATTATGTATGATTTGACAGTTTATTTTGATAAAAACAAAAGCAAATCTAAACAGTTACATCTACATGAACACTTTCGGCTGTGGGACTGCATGTTATTGCGTTTAATGATTTTGAATTAAACAATAACAATATTATATTCGTTTAAAATGCAAAATAATGTTTTTTAACCAAACATATTTATTTATTTTTATTATTTGAAACTTTTAATAAGGATAATTTTAAAAAATAGTTTTGGCACAACGGCGCCCCCCCCATGTGTGGCGCCCCTATGCGCCGCATATACTGCATACCCCCTTGTTGCGCCACTGATTAGTGGCATTATCAAAGTAAACACCGCAATCAAACTATTACCGCCATGTAGGACTTTTCGTAATATTTTCCGGCTGTCAGTAAAGTAAGTAAGTAAGTAAAGTTTATGTATAAAGCACATTTACTTCAGTTTGGCACTGACCAAAGTGCTGAACAAAACCATAGCACACACTCTAAAAGAGTAAAAGATAACAATAAAAGTAATAATAGGAATACAAGTATTACAGCAACAACCACAATAAAGATTAAAAGCCTGGGAATGCAATAGAATAAAAATGTGTCTTAAGTCTGGACTTAAAAATAGAGAGAGAAGAAGCACTTGTAATATCCGGTGGTAGCTGGTTCCACAAACGAGGAGCAGCGACTGCAAAGGCTCTATCCCCTTTCAGTTTAAGTCGTGACCGAGGAACTTGAAGTAAAATTTTATTTGAGGACCTAAGAGACCGAGGAGTTGACTGTAAGTTAATAAGCTCTGATATATAAGAAGGTGCTTGCCCATTCAGTGCTTTAAAAACAGTAAGTAAAATCTTGAACTCAATTCTAAAATTAACAGGAAGCCAATGAAGGGATGCTAAAACTGGTAAAGGACCGCACACACACACACACACACATCACAAAATGCGGACGTTTTTTCTCTCCATTTGGCATGCATTATTAAATTACTATAACACTCTCACCAGTTCTTACTCCTTATTTGCGTCTAATAGCCCAGTTTGTCACGGGGGCATGAATGCAGTTAAAGTCAGACAAAATGACAGGTAACTCTTACATGAAAGCACTTCACGTAAACACCTTAATTATATTATTGTCTATTAAGGCAAATAACTAGACTACAGATGTCCATGTAAGCGCAGTCAGTCGTGTCTTCGAAGTTAGTGAAAGATCCAGAAGGGCATCCTGCTGATTTGATTCTGAAGAGCACTTGTTTGTCAGACGGCTCACCGGTCAGGTATACATCCGCGCTAAACTATCTAGGTGAAGGTCATCATAGCTTGCGTAGAATAGACCCAGCTCCCAACCCAACTTTGAGAATAGATTAACACGGATAGTTTTTTTTATCACGCAATTAGAGCTGCATGATTCTGGCTAAAATGTGAATCTCTTTTTTTTTTTTTTGCTTAAAATCAAGATCAGGATTTTCTCACGATTCTATAAATGTGAAATAAAGGTTAATATGATTAGCTTATTATTATTGTTATTTCTCAAACATATGGTAAAACAACAATATTAATATTAGGCCTGTGTGAAGGTCTACTGTTGCTTAAAATGCTAAATTTTGTACAGTCATTATGGTGGACTTGAACAGACTTAAATATGTCCTGTTTGTTAATTCACAGTAAAATGAGGACATCAAAATACAACTATTCATAATTATAAAGTTGATTTATTATGTTTAAGGCATGTGCTTGTCATCTGTTATTAACAGCATTATTAAACTGGTAAAATGAGAATTTTGTCATCATCAGATTCCTTCTTGCATTAAATTCAACATTATATATAGGCTAGGGTTGTTATACTGACACAGTAAACATTTATTTTCATGCACAACACTTTGTGTTCGCTATGAAAGAAAAACATATTAAATGTTTGTTGTAATCATGACTGTAAAATGCGGTGTGATCATTTAAATGATGTGCACACAGGTTTCACTTTCAGTGAGTGCGGCTCATGGCTGCCGTCACTGATAAAACACACAGCCATGCAATTTAAACCTTCCGCATGACCCCTAAACGATCGATCTGTGCAACAAACTGATGTTATTTAACTGTTATTCACAGCCTATGCAGGTTCTGTGCACTAAAGTAGGCGTCATTGGCGTGCACGCGTAGTAAACAAACAGCTGGCGGTCAGCTCACGTGTGATTTTGCAGCCGTGAATACATCATTACATGAAGACAGAAATGACATTACTGGGTGAATTATACCTTATATATACAGTATGTGACACTTTTAACGCCATTTATAGGTGTTAACGTTGCTGTGAAGACTTGTGAAAATAATTGGCTGAATCGTAGAAAAGCTGAATTGAGGTTGTGTAGGGTCGAATCGAGATCTTTTTCCAGAAATGATCAGATGTGCTCCAACATTAGGCACATTCAAATCAAAACTGAAACACATCTGTTTAGCTGTGCCTTTACTGAATGAGCACTGTGCTGCGTCCGATAGAGCGCACTATTATGTTTTTCTTTTTCATTGTCTTATAACCTAATTGAACACATTTTATGTGTTTTTTATTGTTATTTTTATAATTCTTTTTAATTGTTTTTATTTTCTTACACTTGTCTCTTTTATTCCTGTTTATGTAAAGAACTTTGAATTGCCACTGTGTTAAATGCACTATATAAATCAACTTGCCTTCCCTTTTTTCGATTAATCGTGCAGCCCTACACGCGATAAAAGTCTATATAAAAGTAAAGGTATCCTCTATATTCATTCTTCCATGGCGGGGCGCCACGCCAAAATTCATCCCGTCACAGCTACATTACAGGTTCTCATTCAAAACATTAAATTTTTTAATAGCAGGTAATAATCGCACCAAAACGTATTAAAGGGTAAGTGAATTATAACAGCGCAAACTTTTCTGTAACCGTAGTAGTGTTCACCCTTTAAGGTGACGTGCTGACTGACAGGCGCATGATGCGGGAGGCCAGCAAACACGACGGCTGGAGACATACTCTTTACATGAACGCACTAAATCGCACTTCAGCAGCGTTTATTTGAGAGCGCACAAGAAGATCTGCACGCTCTTGAAGCGGCTTATAATTGGGCGTGCAAAAAGTTTTGTGCACGAACAGAGGAAATCAGCGCGCAAGCAAAGAGATCCGCATGCTGTAGGCCAGTGGTTCCCAACCTTTTTCTTTGGGGCCCCCCCCATGAACATATACAAACATTGGAGCCCCCCCACCATATAAATACACACGCACGCACACACATATGTGTGTGTGTGTGTGTGTGTATATATATATATATATATATATATATATATATATATATATATGTGTGTGTGTGTCTGTGTGTAATATTAATAGTAATATATATAGAAAATATTAATTAATCAGTTTTAACTTGTCTTGGCCTTCAATAAAACCAAAATTTAGGTAGGCTTTGTCATACTGTCTAATCTTTTTCTTCGCCTCTGAAGAATCACTGCATTTACGTTTGTCTGCCATTTTTGTTTTGATTTTGCCTTTACGACACGTTGACAAGCAGATTGCGTGAGTGAGCAAAATTTAAATAATTATTTAAAGTTATTTATTTTAATTATTTTCACTATTATGTTGGAATTTTAAGTATGTGTTTAGAATTTTTTTTTTTGGTACTTAAAAATACATATATAATAGTAGGGCTACTCTATTTTGGGAAAAATCATAATCACGATTATTTTGGTCATAATTGTAATCACGATTATTCAAAACCATTGCCAGTTAAAGTCAAAATTATTAGCGCTCCTGAAAATTTTTTTTTTTTAATAAATATTTCCCAAATTATGTTTAACAGAGCAAGGAATTTTAACAGTATTTCCTTTAATATTTTTTCTTCTGTTTGTTTTATTTTAGCTAGAATTAAGAAAGGTTTAACTATTTTGAAACCAATTTAAGGTCAATATTATTAGCCCCCTTAAGCAATATATATTTTTGATTGTCTGCAGAATAAACTACCGTTATAATGACTTGCCTTATTACTCTAATTAAGCCTTTGAACTGCACTTTAATCTGAATGCTTGTATTTTGAAAAATATCTAGTAAAATATTATGTGTGCTGTCATTATAGCAAAGACATAAAGAAATCAGTAATTAGAAATGAGATATCAAAACTATTATGTTCAGAAATAAGTTAATAAAATATTCTTTCCATGAAACAGAAATTGGGCAGGAAAAGGTTTGCTAATATTCAAGAGGGCTAATAATTCTGACTTCAACTGTATACATACAGTTATTTTCCACCCTGCAAAGGAAAGAGAAATAAATACAATAGAATAAAAATATGAAACAAACTGTGCTTTAAGCATCTTCACTGTAAGAAAAACACTTTAGCTACAGCAGTCCTTCAGTCAAGAGCAGCGAGGGTTTTCTCGTTATGTTTGTTTAATAATGATAAAAACAGGTGACAGAAGGATTATAGCGCGCTGTCTCTTTAAGGGTTTCTCTTTCACGTCTTTTGATCCTCAACTCCTTTGTTTATTACACAAATGAGGGTTAATGTAAATAATCACTAAACACCGCGTTTTGACACCTATTTGACCATTAAAGCGCTCACGTTAATGACTTTAGATGTCTGCGCTCCTCTGCTCGTCTCAGTGTGTGAATGAGAGTGAATGCTGACCGGCCGCGTGCTTCTGACTGCGTGATCATGCTGCACACACACATAAGCTCTTTCGCGCTTTTAAGAGCAACACGTGTACAACTGGAACGTGGCAAAATATGATGCAATAATTATTTATCTTGATTAATGCTTTTTTTATAATCGTTTGAAACCGAAATCTAAATCGGATTTTCGATTAATTGCAAAGCCCTTTATAATAGTGGAGCATTTTTATGCCTTTTTCTACCTCAATACTTATCCTCTCCCGCGCCCCCCCTGTGAACTCTGGCGCCCCCCTTAGGGGGGCGCGGACCCCAGGTTGGGAACCACTGCTGTAGGCTATTACATAAATGCGATCTCGACATCTAATACTGCGCTAACGACATTTGTCATTAAAAAAACGCCACAGGTAGATCTGTGTAAAAAAAAAAGGCCTGCCACCACAGCTGGAAAACATCCTAGAGGATACACTGAAGTGTATGTATATATATATATATATATATATATATATATATATATATATATATATATATATATATATATATATATATATATATATGACTTCATATTCTCAGGGTGAAAAAAGAAAAAAGAGACACTCAGTTGTCTTTTATTTACATGCTTTTTAAATATTTCTGTACCTTTTCTACTCTGATTTTAGACTTTATTAAAGAAGACGAGGAGAATGAAGATGATAAATTTGTAAAAGCTGAGAACACCCCTCATTTATTGACTGAAGGTATTGTTTTAAAGCAAAAAGACCAGAAGTGTTTCACCTGCACTGAATGTGGAATGAGTTTGACATCCAAACAGGTTCTAAAGCGTCACATGAGGATCCACACTGGAGAGAAACCCTACACATGCACTCAGTGTGGGAAGAGTTTCAGTCGATTAGGAACCCTTAATGTGCACCGGCTGATCCACACTGGAGAGAAGACACACACGTGCGATCAGTGCGGGAAAACATTTTTGACTCACTCACACCTGGAGGTCCATCATAGAGTTCACACTAAAGAGAAACCGTATTCATGCTCTGAGTGTGGGAAGAGTTTTAAATACCAGTCAAGTTTAAGAAAACATCAGACGATCCACGCTGGAGTGAGAGAGCATGTGTGCTTAATGTGTCAGAGGACTTTTATTACGGCTCAGGCCTTGAAGAATCACCAGATGATTCACACTGGAGAGAAACCGTACATGTGTGTTCTGTGTCTGAAGACTTTCACACAGTTGTCGCATGTTAAGGGACACATGAAATTCCACACTGGAGAAAAGCAGCACACGTGATGATCGCCCCGAGGCTTGATTCAAATACACATTATTCTCCCCGCTTTGATAAAACAAAGAAGGTGTTGTGGCCCCAGCTGTTAGGTAATGGCCCATCAGACTTGACATGACTATGCCATTTCATTTTCACAGCCAAAGAAAGAGACATTCATGTCCTTCTGGGTGATCGGCTCCCCTTCTCTTTTCCTGTCTAGAGAAAATTTACATGGCTATTGTCTGCGCATGAAAGTCCTGCGGGATTTTGGACATTTCACGCTTAAAAGTGTGTATTTGCTTTAATGTATTCATGCCAATAGTTGTGCATGCTTTAGTATGTATGTAAGCACAAGTATATTGTAATTTTGCATATAAGTGAAACGTGTAATTAACTGTATTTGATAACGTCTGTAATGTTTGGTGTTAAACAAGAGCTTTACGATTTCAGAAAACATTGGTTTGAATGATAAAACTAACTAACTATCTATCAAGTAGTAGTAAGGAGAGAAACAGTACACGTGTGATCAGTGTCTGAAGAGTTTCACACGTAAAGGCTGATTTATACTTCTGCGTCAAACGCCGGCGTATGCTACGGCGCTGACGCATAGCCCTTTGCCGTGGCCGTTGCTGACGTGCACCTCTCAAAAAATGTAACTACACGTCGCAACAACGCGTAGCGCAAACTCTGTGATTGGTCAGTTTGGTAGCGCTGACGAGTCTGGGCGGGACCGAGAGCCACGCGAATGGCGCGAGCCCAATGTAGCGATTGTTTACAAGTGTGGAGTCCCGTGAAGGAGCTCCGGATAGGAATGTTTTGTTTTGTGTTTACCTCACAGTTAAAGTTGTTGCACGTCCGCCGGTTCCTGCCTCAAAATGAGCGAGTTTGAGCCACTTGTACATCCAGGAAGTGTTCAGGAAAAGCAAAAAAGCAGCGAAGAAACTCGACACAGAGGAACATTTACACCTCACTGCCAACTAGCGTTTCGGAAGTGTTAATTCAGACCAACTGAGACAGCGCGCAGAAGTATAAATGCACAGCCACGCGCGTTGCATGCGCCGTGGGTTACGCAGATCACTTGACGCAGAAGTATAAATCAGGCTTAAGAGACGCATGTAAATCCACGCTGGAGAAAAGCAGCACAAATATCAACATGTGTAACGTTTTCTGAGAGAGATTGTAAAGTTAACAATTCTCATGAGTATCACATTTACCCAACAGGTCAGAATGCAAATGTACATGTAACTTATTTCAGCAGATTGACATTAAAATGTTCAGAATTAAAACAGTTCTCCAGTGTTTACAATAATTAAATTTGTTGCCAAAAGGAATCCACACATCTCAGGATCTCCTGTCATGTGTTCAGGTTGGCCTAGGCTAAATACAAGCAGATATTAACATTAATTACTGAAAGTCAGTCACTGCATTCAAATATATATTTAAGGTAAATCACATCATAATGAACTTCCTCAAGACATGGGCACTTTATAATCTAATCAAACTGTTTGGAAGCATTAAAAGTGTCCAAGATGATGTCTAAAATCGTTACACGCATTGACCAAAAGACTGTTTAGATGCACGTCACTGATGAGAAGATGATGGATGTTTACTGTAAGATGACAGCAATGGCCTTAAACACCCAGCAGGCATAAGACGTCAGATTGACGTTGTACCCCGCTGTCATGGAGACGTTGGATTTTGTTTGGAAATTAAAATGATATTGACGTCAGAATCAATGTGAAGGTCAGGCCAACGTCCAACTTAAAACCAACCAAATATCAACGTCTGATGATGTAGCTTGACGTTGTAGGGACGTTACCAGTATGATGTCTATCACACGCTGGATTTTGGTTGCCATACCTGAGGAATAAATGTCAGTAATTGATGTCAATATGATGTGATGATATGTTGGCTCGACAATGGATTTTCGTCACTTTCCAACACAACCTAAAATAAACCAAATATCAACATCATTTGACGTTGTTATTGGACATCAAAATAATGCTGTTCTTAGACGCTGGCTAGACACTGAATTGTGGTCACCTGACATCACAACCTAAATCTAACCTAATGTTAACACCTTGTGACATTGTGTGCCTGCTGGGCAATAACTAGATGCACTACAGAATGTTACGTTTACAGACGTCAACAAATTACATGTAAATGCATCAGCTTTTTACAGCGTAATACTCACGACTCACTACTCTTGAGTACTTTAAAAAGGGCTTTTTACTCATACTTTGTGTAATATTTGCAGCATATACTTTTACTCTACTTACATTTTTAGGCAAGTAATGGTACTTTTACTTGAGTATGATTATTCAGTGCTCTTTCCACCACTGCAATTGGGCAGCTATATCAGACTTTAACTTGGTTGTTTGGCACTGTTTTAATTTATTAAAATGTGAGTCCAGTTTAGTGTTTACAGTGAAGCATCAGGTAGGGGACATTATTTACCCCACTTCAGCTTTCCTATTGTTTTAGATTTACTTTATAAACAGATTATAACACAGTTGCGGTCATATTTAATGATGTATTTGGTAAAAATAGTGAGAATTAGGTCGAAAGAAAAAACTTTTAAAGCTTAAATCTACCCCACACGGTACCGACTCGTCTATGTTTTGGTCCTGCATATATTCTGCCGTCATGACAACCGTCTCCCGCTTGTGACGGAAAAACAACATTCGCCGAGCAATACAGACAGCCAATTAGCACTCGCTGAGCAACACAGGCAGCCAATCAGAGCTCGCTGAGCCACATACAAGCATCCAATCGGCGTTCGCTGAGGAACTTGCAGGCAAATATCCCGCCCTCGGCGCTTTTTATGAGGTGGAGAGAGAATTCATTTATCGGAGCGCGGCTGAGGGACAAACTTTGTTTCATGTATAAGTCCACTAATGTTTCGAGAGTTGTGTGTTCATTTAAAGTAAGTGTTGTTTTTCCGTCACCTGTAACGCTCGTGAGTGTGATATGCTTAACTTTGCTGCCGATAACTTAAGCGGTTTTGATCTGCTTTGACTCATGTAAACAATGCTAATATAGTTAGCATCCAGTGAATAGCGTATATTCATTCACAGTTGCTTATACTAATGTGATTTATGTACATTTTACTTAAGGACAGTGAGAAAATGAGGGATCTAGAAAAATCCTTAAAAGCTGGAGAAACTGAAGAATGAACAGGTTGGTGTTTATTCCTGATTGTTCATTAATGAGGCTGAAGAACATAAAAAATAAGTTAACAGTTCATCTGATTCATTTAAGAATAGAAAAAACCCACAGATAAATAAATACAGTGTATTCTCAGGGTAAACATTTGTTCTTTTATTTTCATGTATACAACATTTATTATCATAAAATTAAACAAAATGTCATCTGCTTTGATTTATTTTACAATTATATCAAATATCGTTCAGATTATTTTTGCACAAAACTGGGCCCATGTTTATCGCGCTTCTGAGAATTGCTCATAAGAACAGTGCTAATAAAGAAATCAAGAGTTAAAAGTTCTAGCTAAAGCTGTGTTTTACTTAAAAGTTACTTATTGTGCTGCTAGGAAGAGGAAATTAACAGTTTAATTCAATTCAATTAAATAATTAAATTTCGATTTAATTAAACTGAAGAAAATTTACTGAAGATAGTTTGCAGTTTTATAGCAGAAGGGCTTCCAGGGCCGTTGCTAGACATAAAGCTTACAGCTCCTGCAAAAAACAACTATATATATATATATATATATATATCAGGCCCGGAGGACTGGGAGAATTCCCGGTGGGCCGGTCCATTTTTTTGGCCGCGAGGGCCGGTGTCCCTAGCTCCAGAATCTGTTGCTCTCAGCAGTCACACTTTAAAAAAAAATTTATTTATTTACTTGACCACAGCCTTCTTATTCATTATTTTACCGCAGCTCTGCTCTTTTTATCTATTTTCTTGTAGCCTCGTGAGCAAGATGCAGCCTGCAGGTTAATGATGATATACCTAGATAAGTCACCATTCTATGTACAGCTATTGTGGTACAGTGGTCAGCACGTTAGGTTATGATGCCACCAACCTGGGTGAGCAACACACACACATATATATATATATATATATATATATATATATATATATATAAAATTTACCCTCCTTTGATTTTTTTCCCCCCGAAATGATGTTTAACAGCGCAAGGACATTTTCACAGTATGTCTGATAATTTTTTTAATTCTAGAGAAAGTCTTGTTTGTTTTATTTCTGTAAAAAAATGCAGTTAAAAAAAAAAATCAATTTTAGGGTCAATATTTTTAGCCCCTTTAAGCAATTTTTTTCTAGACTGTCTGCAGAACTAACCACTTTTATAAAATAACTTGCCTAATTACTCTAGCATAACCAGTTAACTAATTAAAGTTAAGCCTTTAAATGTCACTTTAAGCTGTATAGAAGTGTCTTAAAAATATCTAGTCAAATATTATTTACTGTTATTAGAGACGAGTCATTAAATCTATTATGTTTAGAAATGTGTTGAAAAAAATCTTCTCTCCGTTAAACAGAAATTGGGGAAAAACATTAACGGGGGGCTAATAATTCTGACTTCAACTGTATATTATGTTGAATGGGAAAAAAAGTTGTTGTTTTTTACCCTGACATTTAAAAAAATAATATATTTTAGAGCAGTAATTACAATACCGTGATATTGTGAAACCGTGATCTTTTTACCGTCTGAATCTTATACCGGCCTATGCCTAGTCCTCACCAAGCCATTCGACGTTGCTGTTTACACGTTCTCCCTGTGCTCACGTGGGTTTCCTCCCACCGTCCAAAAACATGAAACTTAAGTTAATTGACTAATCCAAATCCGCACCATAGACATTGTAAGAAAGTTAATGAGATCGTCTTGAAGAAAAAAAATAAGTTTTATTTTAGAAAAGTAGTGTCAAAGTGGAGACAACACTTCGGATTCATCGGAGTTGGAATTGAATGCCGATCATCCTCCGTTTAAACATCTTATGCTGTTTCTTTCCGCTTAACATGTTATTAAGCTTTCACTTCAAATGTAAATTAAGAATAGCAATCCCAGAACTTTCGGTATACCCGCTTAACATGTTAATATGCTTTCGCTTTGAATGTAAATCGAGAACAACAATAAAAGTGATACTCTTCCGTTCCCAGATCTTAAGTAGACTTTCAGGTGAGAATACCAACTGTTATGATAAATGAGTTTAAACAGAGATCCTTTTGGTCAGCAGATAGTTCTTGATGGCTCGCTGCCATGCTACAAGAAGTAAATTATCATTCCAAAGACATTTTTTAAATGCTTTTCTTGAGGAACTCTCCAGTCTGTAATAACTAAGCTCTTTGTGAAGAAAGGAGCATCAAACACTTGTGAAATAAAGTAGAAGTTGGGTCGAGGCAGACTAATTTCTTACAACATGCTCCTAGTGAGTAGTCATCTGTTCATTAGCTACTACAGCAGGGGAGTTCTCCAGATCTACCTGAGCTCAAACTCCCCTCTGTTTGTAATCGGGAGAGAGCCCCGGGCTCGAGGATCCTATGAGCTCAGGGCTCTCTCCCGGGACAGCATGCCAAACACGCTTCATAATCACTCATCAGCTAAGTGTGAACTCTTGAAGTATATATTATAGGGTATATGCCGAGCTAGTGCTGTTCCCATGCTGATATTCTTCCAGTGACCTGTTATTGTGAACTTTTTTCCATTTTATACGGATCCTTATATAGCATTGATGTTGTAATGTCATTAAAATACATTCAGTTAAATAAACTTTAGCATTTATTTGGTTGCTCAAGCGTTAAACGAGGCAAAAAACTGTTTACTCGCAGGCGCCCGTCAGAATCGGCAGGCTAACGCAGAAGCGTCATTAAATATACTAGGGTAAAGTAAATGCTCGTATTATAAAGATATGGCGGGGGAAATGTAATTTAATGCAGTGCTTCTTGTACAATCTGAGACCCACTTTAAATCGGAAATCACTCAGCTAGTGGAGATCGCTGTTTTTTAAAGAGAACAGACCTTAAACGCACCGGATTTTGCATTGGCATTCAATTCGCCGGAAGCGCTTAACCCAGGTTACTGACAAATTAAAAGTCCTATTAGCATGCTTTAGCATATACCCCATTACAGGGTAAAGTCTCGACTGTGTATTTGAAAGCGGTGGTTCTTTTGTTTTCCTTCTCTAGTGACTAGCTAGTGACGTTTGTCTGTAAACCAAAAGCGTTCAGCTGTGCGTCTGGCTCCGCCTTTTGGTACTCTTTGGAAAGGGTATGCAAAAAGTGGTATGGTACAGTTCGTTTTTTGATACTGACTGTGGAAATGGTCATAAACGCACACCGAAACAACCAGTGGAAATCAATACATCTCCATCACAAACCCCTACTGTCAACTCCTAACCACTTGAGAGTCCTCTGAAGCTTAAATATCTGGGAGATTAAAAGTGATTCTGAGCTTTACGAAATTGAAATGTTTGTAAGGAGATGAATTCTCAATATGTAAGACTTTGAGAAGCTTGATTTACCTTAGCTCTGATATTACTTTTGAGAAAGAAATATATGGAAATGAAGACTTCTCACTTCCCATTTAGCTCAGATAGTTCATGATTTCCTAAAAAAAACCTTTTCTACTCTGATTTCAGACTTTATTGAAGAGAGCGAAGATGATGAACTTGTAAAAGCCGAGAAAATCCTTCATTTATTGACTGAAGATATGTTTAATAATGAAAAGAAAAGACAAGAAATGTTTCACCTGCACTCAGTGTGGAAAGACTTTGAGATCCAAACAAAGTCTCCAGCTTCACATGAGGATTCACACTGGAGAGAAACCGTACACATGCACTCAGTGTGGGAAGAGTTTCAGACAATCATCAGCGCTTAAATCACACATGCTGATCCACACTGGAGGGAAACCGTACACATGCACTCAGTGTGGGAAGAGTTTCAGACATTTATCAAACTTCAAAAAACACATGCTGATCCACACTGGAGAGAAACCGTTCACATGCACTCAGTGCGGGAAGAGTTTCAGTAGATCAACACACTTTAATGAGCACATGATGATCCACACTGGAGAGAGACCGCACACATGTGATCGATGCGACAAAACGTTTTTGAGGGCTGCAGACCTGAAGATCCATCTGAGAGTTCATACAAAAGAGAAACCGTATTCATGCTCTGAGTGTGGGAAGAGTTTTGGACGTCAGTCAAGTTTAAAAGACCATCAGAAGATCCACACTGGAGTGAAAGAGTACGTGTGCTGTCAGTGTGAGAAGACTTTTATCACAGCTGGTTTGTTGAAACAGCATCAGAAGATCCACACTGGTGTGAGAGAGTTTATGTGCTTTGAGTGTCAGAAGACTTTTATTAGAGCTGAATATTTGAAACGGCACCAGATGATTCACACTGGAGAGAAACCGTACAGGTGTTCACACTGCGACAAGAGCTTCAGACAGTCGGGAACCCTGAACGCACATGAGAGGATTCACACTGGAGAGAAACCGTACACGTGTGATCAGTGTCTGAAGAGTTACACACGGTGGTCGCATCTTCAGAAACACATGAAAATCCACACTGGAGAAAAGCAGCACACGTGACATCAATGCAGCAAAACAGTTTCTCGTGTGTAACGAGTGTTTCACATCAGAAAACACTGGTGCTGCAGATGTGTGGATTCCTCTTGATTATTTGCTTCTTCATGATTACTGCATAAACCAGGATACAAACATATATTGTATTGATTTCAGCAGAGTAAAGGTCTGTGCACACCGAGACATTTTTTGCTCGCGTTTTCCGTCAACGTTTAACGCCTTGTGACTTTTAGCTGGTCATCTCAGCTAAGACCAGGCTGGAAATGGCTGGAAACGGCCAAAACCCCTCTAAAACCAGGCTGGTCAACCAGCTAAAACCAGCCAACCAGCCTAGGCTGGTTTAAGCTGGATTTTTCAGCAGGGTTAAAATATAAGATACATTATTTCTTTTGATAACACAGCAAATCAATGGTTGCCTGATGGTGATCAGAATATTAAGAAGTTGTTGACTGATGATTCTGGGTCTGGAAGTGGTACTCTCCCCTCTTCCTTCTGTATGTGCCATCAATTAGTCTCTTCGTGCTTTGTTTCTCTCTTTGAATTAGCAGGATTTGAATATGGGTAACATAAGACAGTCCAGTGATGTCATTTCGAACATGTTTAATAACAGCTTAACTGAACTATAATACACGGTCAAAAAACCTGTCTTGCTTCCATCTTCATGACACTTCTTCCTTCCCGGAAGTAACATCAGCATATGCTTTAAAAAAAAAAAATTATTACTTTTAGTAAAATATTTTAAAGTTTGCTTATTACATTATTATTAATTTAACATAAATAAAACAATGAGCTTATGGCTCTTATACCAGGGGTGTCAAACTCAATTCCTGGAGGGCCGAAGCCCTGCACAGTTTAGTTCCAACCCTTTTGGAACTGAGATTGACACCTGTGCTTTTTACCTTGCTCTTTCCTAGCTGTGTTTTACCCCTAGATTTAAGTGGGAACATAACACTAAGGAAAGTCCAGTTTGTTATTTGCCTATTAAATGACAATAGACTACAGTTTTTAATTTAAAACGTTAACAGATTCCATTTTTTTTCTATATTCTGAAAATGATGCAATAAATATGTATTTTAAAAATAAGTATTTCTCTAAATGTCTTTATTTAAATCGTCAGGAAATATTTTTATATCATATTTATATTAAAAAGTGTGAATATGAGAACCATCTGACAAGTTAATTAAGCTAAAAAAGTAGTGCTTAAAATGTGAAAATAACTTTTAAAGCATCAACAAGCGTTCTGAACACGAATCTTTTTTTTTTGTTGTTGCTGAAAGTGATTGACAAACAGGCAGCCAATCAGCTTTCGCTGAGCGACATACAGGCAGCCAATCGGCGTTCTCACATCAACGTGCAGGCAAATGTCCCGCCCACGGCGCTTAGAATGAGGTGGAAAGTGAATCCATCGGAGCGCTGCTGAATGACAAACATTGCTGTTTAATATCACTAATTTCACGGGTGATTTGAGTCTATTCAAGGTAATTGTTTTACTTTTGACATTTCTAACATTCGCCAGTGTGATGTGCTTCCATGTGCTGCTGATTATCTCGCAGTTTGGTCTGCTTTAGCTCATGTAGTTAATGCTAATATATTTAGCTTCAGGTAAATATTTGACATTTAAGTCATCCATAGTTGCTTATGCCAATGCTATCTCTGTACTAGGTCTGCAAGTTATTAGAAAAACATGACTTGAATTGTTTCTCTGCGATATGAACAACTAAATATTGCACATATATAGCCAGAATATATCCAGACAGATCACAGCAGATGTAATATGTGTCAGATAAAGCTGGCTAATGTTTATTCATTGTATATAACATAGTACTCAATTTTGAGTTGTGGTGACAAATAAACAAGTCTCTCGTATTTTAACTTACCGAACCCCCTGTGACGAGTTTTAGACTTAACCAGCAGTTTACATAAATGAGACTACTATTAACAGTAAGTGCTTTATACAACAATATTGTAATGTATCGTCTGTAAAAGCAACTTCCCCCATGTTTGTGACATAATCAAAATATAATGGTCATAACTGGAATATTCCCGTCAGTCTACAAATGAAGACGACCATCAGGAAGAAGTGAAATCTGAAAGACGAGATGAAGATGAGTGATCCAGAACCCTGCAGAATTAAAGAGGAGGAGGATGAGGAGCAGACAGGTTGGTGTTTATTCCTGATTCTTCAGTAATGAGGCTGATGAACAGTAACCGTACGTTCACACCGAAAGCGTCGAGAGCGTCAAAGTAGCCGGAAGTCATTCATTTTCAATGAGAGCCGACGGCGAGGAGCAGCACGGCGCATCTTCTCCGGCGTGGGCGTCCATAGATATATACACTAGATGTCGCCTGGCCTATTGTTGTCTATTGGACGGAATGCGTCAATAGCGCCGCCATCTTGCTACAGGGCAGCGCTCCTTTGAAATGAATGCGGGACCAAGGTACAGTGGAGGACTGTGGCCATCCAAAGCCAGAGATATACACATATACACATATATCTATGATCAGGAGTTTTCCTGGATGTTTAGTGTGTAATTTTTTTTTCTAATTACGAAAATTATAATTTTACATCACTTTTCTACATTGATGGATCAGTGACCGCACGGCCATTCCTGATAAAAAGCTTGTGTTTGTGTGTACAGAAATGTACTATTCACCCTCCCTGTTAAATGTGATCTAATCATGTCCTGAAACACAGCTCCTCTCCTGCTTTCACTTCTCATACTGACGGAGGGAGCGATTCGTTTGTGAATGAATCCCCCGAACGACTCTTTCACTAACGTTATACGACATTAATACAAGTTTCTGGCAGCGCAGCATCTCGTTGTCATATTTCTTTTGCATTGTTTGCTGATTTTATTCAACAAAACTAGCATAAGCCGAGTGTTTAGTGCGAGTTGGAGCTGCTTTGCCGTATGGTGAATGCAGTAAGAGACTGTTATCATCAATAACGTTACCTGATTAGCACAAAAGTACAGAACATACACAAACAGAAAAAAACTTAATATTACCTATGAAATGTTCTGCCTTTGTGCTTTGTTTTCTTTGTTTGCTCGTTACTACACCCGTAGACAGCGCTAAAGTCCCGCATCTTCACGTAATAACACTGTCTTGACTAGTGCAGTTGAATGACATTTGTGCTGGGAGCACTGTACCAATGTGGCGGCGCTATTGACGCATGCTCAGGGTCCCTATGCGATATCTAGTGTATATATCTATAGTGGGCGTCGAGGAGAGTTGAAATCATGTCAACTTTATGGTAATGAGCTATGACGCGGGTCGGCGGCAACCAATCAGAATGAAGACGTCCACCGCATAATAGGAGTTCAGAGAACACAGACCTGTGAACTTTGGTTCCGATCACAGTTGTTCCCAAGGGTTTGATGATTGCGGTCGCCGGATTTCCAATTATTTACCATGTTTTATTACAGGAACATGCATTAAATAAGTTACTGATGTGCAATAATGTTATATAAATTAATCTTAAAAAAGCGGGAATCTCACGCGACGTGAAAGTACAAAACAGTACTGCTGCTTCAGGATATTTCAGACATATGGACACATATTGGATAAATAGAGCAAAGCCACACCACACGCAACTCGATCTTCCATTGTTATATGAATTTGATAAGAGGTGCGCAACATTTTCACACTAGAAACATGTTTTATGCAAGAATGTAACTGATAAGCTGCAACGGCTCCTTTAAATACGAGATTAAGTTAGCGAGTTTTGACGCTCTCGCCGCCGGAGCTGAAGGCAGACAGCGTTGTCGCCAGAGCGACCTTGGACGCTCTCGCCGCTTTCGGTGTGTATGTACGGTAAGAGCTTTGAGCAGTTCATCTATTCAATTGTGCACTAGGAAAATATATTAAATAAACACACAGAAAATAAAAGTACACTATTAAAAAAAGTGTCTTTTATTCACTTCATTTTCTGAGAATTAAATGTATATGAATGAAGTCTTTTCACTTCACATTTTGCTCTGATTGTTTTAATAACTGAACCTTTCATCTTTGATTTCAGACTTTATTGAAGAGGATGACGAGGAGACGTTTGTGAAAGCTGAGAAAATCCCTCATTTATTGACTGAAGGTGTTTTTTTAATGCAAAGAGGAGACAAGTGTTTCACCTGCACTGAGTGTGGGAAGAGTTTGAGATCCAAACAAAGTCTCCAGTTTCACATGAGGATTCACACTGGAGAGAAACCGTACACATGCACTCAGTGTGGGAAGAGCGTCAGACAATCATCAGCGCTTAAAATACACATGCGCATCCACACTGGAGAGAAACCGCACAAGTGTGATCAATGCGGCAAGACATTTTTGATTCATTCACACCTGCAGAACCATCTGAGAGTTCACACTAAAGAGAAACCGTATTCATGCTGTGAGTGTGGGAAGAGTTTTGCAACGCAGTCCAGTTTACGAAAACATCAGAAGATCCACACTGGAGTGAAAGAGCACGTGTGCTTGGAGTGTGGGAAGACTTTTATTACAGCTCAGGCTTTGAAGAAGCACCAGAGGATTCACACTGAGGAGAAACCGTACAAGTGTTCATACTGCGACAAGAGCTTCAGGCGGACAGGAGACCTGAAAGTGCATGAGAGGATCCACACTGGAGAGAAACCGTACACATGTGATCAGTGTCTGAAGAGTTACACACACTTTAATCAGATTAAGACACACATGAAAATCCACACTGGAGAAAAGCAGCACACGTGACGTCAGTACAGCCAAGCATTTTCTCATGTGTAACAGGTGTTTCCTGTCTTCATTCAGCTTCTGTTGTTTAACTAGGTCAGAAAGGGGTTCAGAAATAAACTTGTGTCACAGTACAGGTATCTTGGAATCTCAGGCCCCTTTACACTAGTGCGTTTTAGTTTTAACGCGGCGTTTTAGAATGAAAACCAACAGCATCCACACTCGCGTCTCGGAACAACTCTCCGTCCACATGACGCTGGAATTATACTCGCGCCTGGCGCCGCATCGTGCACCTCCGCTGACTGCGCGCGCCCCTCGCGAAACGGCCGAGGCTTTTATACTCGCCACGTTCGCCATTGTGATATTTTTTAAAACGACAGTGGGCGGTCAATATAAACCCACCTTAAAATCAGACGGATAAACAGAGAAGTAGGAAGCTTCCGGAAGTACGTCATATCATATTGCCGTTCAATATTTTTAAACTAATTATTTGTGTTGTTTTTATAAATTATTTTAATGATTATAAGCATTTTTATAACCTTTAAGATTTTTTTTAAGCAAACTTTGATGCATCACTTGCTGTTGTCCATATCTCTGACAGTTTTACCTTTTAAAGTTTATTACAATATTAATCACAAGAAAACATGAGTTGCTCCACAAAAAATAAAACGCACACTTGCTAAAAAAATACAGATGTATTACAAATACAATCCAATAACATACGTTAGTGTAAAAGCCATGACTGGTGGAAAAACATATGCAGTAATTGTGTACCCGGGTCTCCACTTTTGCTATGATTTCTTTAGGCATAAACAAACTTATCCCTCAGGTTTTTTTTCTTCAATTTTTTTAACATAAACTTTCCTCTTTCCCTCTGCTGTTGTTAATAATAATTGGTCATCACTTGCTTTTGTTCATATCTCGCACAGTTAACCTATTACAATTTATTAAAATATTAATGACAGCAGAACATGAGTTGCTCTACAAATAAATGTTTTATTATCGCAAAAATAAAAGCAAAAAGAGCACACTTACTTAAAAATGCAGATTATAGATTTAGCCCGCTCCACAGTTCACACATTACTGTCTGGCTAGTTTCTGTCCTATTCTTATGCTAAAAAGGCAGTGATGGTCCAACATTCCTGACCATCATCAACAATAAAGCCCAGAGAAACAGGCCATCAGCATATTGTGCTTCTTTCCTGTAATCAAAAATAATTTAGTGACTTCATTATAGTTTTGTAACTATTAAATTGTTTTTAATACAAAATTAAACAAAATACATCAGTGCAAAACCTATGACTGGTGGAAAAACACATTCTGTAATTGTGTACATTTTGCCATGGCCTCTTTTGATTTTAATAATCTTATTCTTCAGGTTTTTCCAAATCTTTTAACAAAAACTTTCTCCTTTCCCAAGGCTGTTGCAATTTCTAGTCAAGAATTATTGATTATCTGGTTATCTCTCTGATCACGACTCATTAGATGTGTGTTCAGTCGTACTGTTTCAGATAAAATCTCTTCAAAGTGTTTCATGTTCAACTCAAATCAGTTGCGGCGGCGTGCGCACTCTTCGCTCGAGTCTCAAAAAATCCCCTGCGCACCGCCAGCTAAATCATGCCGCGCGCACCCAAAGCAAACCTCCGCAAACTCCACGATGATTCGCCGCGTGCACTCAAGCGATCAAGCGGACGCGTCGAGTATAAACAAGGTTTTACACTGCTGGAAACGCACATCACCTGACCACACACACATACTGGCATGCACTGCCGCATATCTACCCAGATGAGAGCTGTGCTGGTCGGACTGTTTATTAAGGATCTACCACTGAATCTAAGCTCACTATATTTGTTAAACGTGATATTTAAGTCATCTTGTTGTCTTTATCTAACGACATATTCCCTGACTTTGCTATTGTAAATCTATTATTGTTCTCAGGTAACGTGTTATGGCTGAGCGCAAAGAGAAGTTAATAATTAATGTAACCACGTACATTCTGTATATTGACTGATCGCTTGCCTTTTTTGGTAAAACTTATTGTACGTTATATTTTTATAATGGCCATTATTGACTATTAAAACTGATATTCAGCAAAAGTGAGGGCATGTTTCGTAGCAATGTTAAAGGCTCTGTTTTGATATAAATATGCACACAGTGACGATGACGCTCATATATGCAGCACGACGCCTCAACATATCTGCTGTCTGTTAAAATTATTAATATTAAAATGAAAATAGCAGTTCATTATATCATGTTTTCATTTTATTGTTAAGAAAGTGAAACAATGTACGTATCCAGGATGATGTGAATGGGGTTATACAGTACACTGTTCCTTTTGGAGATTTACAGACATGTCCTCGGGAGTCCATATAAAACTTGCAAAGTCTAAACTTAAAATGAGAGGATGCAGGCAGGACTGCCTAGTATTATGTACATTATTATGTATAGTATTAGAACTCCGTGTAGGCTACTTAATATTGAGGACAAGCCTCAATCAGAGAGGCGAATGTCTGTAGCCCTGTCTTCCGTTTTCTTTCAAATAGACTGGACAAAGAGTGATGAGCAGGCACCCACAGTCTTGCTGCTTTCAAGAGCTCAAAATTTGTCTTACTGTAGACAGCACCGGTTGCTTTCACTTTGAACAGATTATTAATTAGCCTAAAGTTAACCGTGTGCATGTGATCATCCTTTCATTATCACACGGTTTGTTTTTCACCTGCTTTCATTTGCTTACGGTTTTTACAATATTGCTTTAATGGGAGATTAAGGCCGTACTCACACTAGGTACAGTTGCCCCCGGGCCAAAGCACGCTTTTCCCCCCTCCTGTCTCCCCCGACGGCCCGCACTCACACCACAAATGGGCCTCAGCACTTTTACGTCATCGCTGCTGCGCTGTTCAGTGAGAAGCGCTCTCTCACTCAGCAGCACAGTGGAGATTTCTCTAGTTATATCGTTTCAGTCGTTTGACATGCAGTCAAATATTTCGCCAAACAGTCCTTAGGGATGCGGTGACACGCAGTCAGATATTTCGCCGAGCAGGTCCGCCACTTTTGGCGCTCATAAACAATCATAAAGCTCTCGTGCTGCAGGAATGAGGAGGTCTGCTGAAGGTGCAGCCGTCATGCTGTAAAGAGTTCTCGTCTTTAATAAACTACGGCAGTTTGCGTTCACTGAACAGTAAGAATGATTAATAAATCCATATGAAACAGCCCCTTAAAAGTCACGTCTCGCTTTCAGTTTTGAGCTCAAGTGAACCGGGCTCAGGCACACCTCTTCTAACCAGGCCTGGGCCGGCCAAGTTAGCAGTGCTTAAGCCAGATTCAGCGCACTCGCACTTCTCAAACGATCCGGGAAATGGGCCTAGGCACGGTACGGATGGCATAGTGTGAGTAGGCCCTAACTCTCCATTTATGTGTAGTTAACTGGTGATCCGAGAGACTTTTAGCCAGGACATATTACTGTTCACACAGTAACTGACTCTGAGTTAAAGTGACCTCTCTTTCAGAAACAGGCTTGACTTACCCTGCTTTCTCGAGTTTAACAAACCTGCCATTTTGAAACGTAAAACCCAGAGTTTCTCTCATTTCAGGGTTAAAATACTCTGAGTTTTCACTTAACCTCCTTTCTGAAACAGGCCCCTGGTGGAATGCATTGTCATACATGAATGTGGCCGAAAGTGGGCAAGCTCAAAACATTTCACACCTCGTTCAGACTTTGCACTGTCGCATCATAATAGCAGGTGTGAACAGGGCCTGAGCTCCTTCTTCAGTTCAGCTATAAATACTGGAGTATTCCCATCAGTCTACAAGTGAAGACGAGCATCAGAAGTGAAATCTGAAGGATGGTGAGAAGATGAGTGATCCAGAACCCTGCAGAACTGAAGAGGAAGAGGCTGAAACAGGTTTGTGTTTACTCCTGATTCTTCAGTAATGAGGCTGATGAACGATTCTGTGTAAAAACATTCATCACTTAGTTTAAGGACAAAACTATAGATTTGTTTTAAAGACGGACTGATAAATACAGTTTATTCGCAGTGGAAGGGAAGTAAGGACTGAATCTCAGTTGTGTTTTATTTCCATATTTAAACTCAGTTTGTGAAACAACATAAAACTAAACTGCACATGATCTGAGGAGATTGAGGGCCTACTCACACTATGCCATCCGTACCGTGCCCAGGCCCGTTTCCCGGATCGTTTGAGAAGTGTGAGTGCACTGAATCGGGCTCAAGCACGGTTCACTTGGCCGGCCCTGGCCCGGTTGGAAGAGGTGTGCCTGAGCGCGGTTCACTTGGGCTTTGGCGCGGTACGCTTGTGTGTGATCGCAAAACGCGCCAAAGCCCGAAAGCGAGACGTGACTTTTAAGGGACTGTTTGATATGGATTTATTAATCATTCTTACTGTTCAGTGAACGCAAACTGCCGTAGTTTATTAAAGACGAGAACTCCTCACAGCACCACAGCTGCACCTTCAGCAGACCTCTTCATTCCTGCAGCACGAGGGCTTTATGATTGTTTATGAGCGCCAAAAGTGGCGGATCTGTCCGGTAAAATATCTGACTGCGTGTCCCCGCATCCCTAAGGACTGTTTGGCGAAATATTTGACTGCATATCAAACGACTGAAACGATATAACTAGAGAAATCTCCACTGTGCTGCTGAGTGAGAGCGTATGGCAAGCCGTTTTAGCATTTAAACCTTGTTCTGACTATCCATAAATATATTTAGAGATATCTCTAATTATATTTTGACTAGTCATAATTATAATTGGACTAGTCAGAATGACAATTAGAGATATCTGCAATTACAATTGTACTAGTACGAAATCAGATTGGAGATATCTGCAAATATATTATGACTAGTCATATTCCTCTATTGACTTCCATTGAAAAATATTTTCAGATATCTCTAACTGAGTTTTGACTCGTCAAAAATCCAATTCAAGATATCTACAACTGTAATTCGACTACTAGTAAATTAATTAGAGATATCTTCAAATATATTTGTAAATATCTCTAAATATGACGAATTAAAGACATCTCCAAATGTATTATGACTAGTAAAAACTCAAGAGATATCTCTAATTACAATTGTGACGAGTCAAAACTCATTTAGAGATATCTGCAAATATTTTTCAATGGAATTCAATGGAGGAATATGACTAGTCATAATATATTTGCAGATATCTCCAATCTGATTTCGTAATAGTACAATTGCAATTGCAGATATCTCTAATTGTTATTCTAACTAGTCGAATTATAATTATGACTAGTCAAAATATAATTAGAGATATCTCTAAATATATTTATGGAGTCAGAGCAAAGATTTAAATGCTAAAAAGGTTTGCCATAGAAAGCGCTTCTGAACAGCGCAGCAGCGATGACGTAAGCGTGCCGAGGCCCGATATGGTGTGAGTGCGGGCCGTCTGGGGAGACGAGAGGGGGGACAAGCGTGCTTTGGCCCGGTTCGAGGCAACTGTACCTAGTGTGAGTACGGCCTTATTGTGCATTTATGTTTTGTTCAGGGTTTTAAACTCTTAATAAAAAAATCGTAATGTTACAAATAGGGCTGGGCGTTTTTTCCGATTAATTCGAATTTACGTTTTGACGACGATTTAATTTTATATTAAATCGAGAATTGCGATTTTTAAAAAATATATACATTTAATACATTATAATGGCACCAATTCGCTTTGGTTCACTCTCTGTATGTAGCAGGAAGCACACCAGAAGCGCCTCTCGGCGACGCGCCGCTCTGCACCACGCAGCGCCACGGATTTTAGAATTCTAAACCGGTTTCTATACACACACAGCCGCGCCACAGAGCGCCATCTGATTCGTTTCATGTTAAATATCATGTGAATGTGCGCGTTTGGTGTGTGATAGTTTAAACTGTCATGTGCCGCCGTGTCGCGGCGCTTCTGGTGTGCGACCTGCTTGACTGCCTGTTAAGGAGTAGGGGCAGGCTGCAGACTTGGATCCAGACAGATCTATGGCCCAAGCAGTTTTACGGCCCTGTTGTTCCTGTTGTGTCCAGTAGAGGGAGGCAGTACAGTATTATTTTAAACCTCCAGAACTTTATCACACCCAACCAAACGCGACACCATGAAGAGGCATCTATGTTAAATACGTGTTTAAAACATTAGCAAACATAAAACTTAAACCTATTTTTTTATTAGATTAAGGTCGAAACGAGTGTATGTCAACACAAACATATTGGTGTAGTATAACAGCAGTGTGTTAGTTTGACTCAATTTTAGCTAACTATGTGCAGGCCAGCTACATGCTCTACATCAACAAAAGAGTAAAAGAACTTTAACCTACATAAGAAAGTGTGTTATGTAGGCTAATTTTCTTTTACCTTTTTGTCTCAGCAAGAGAGTAATTATTATATATTTTATAATTATTTAAAGATATATATTTTCTCATAGATTAAACAATACACTTGCATGGTCTGGGTTGTCAGCCAAATCTACACATCAATTACACTACATTATTCCTCCACATTTGACTTTCTTAAATATTGAAATAAATCTAAACAGATCTGAAAATTTAATTGATTTTATTTTAAATTTTAAAATTGCATTACTTTCAATTACAATCAATATAATACAATCCTGTTCTAGTTTAAACAATTAAACTCATATATCTATAAATGCATAAAGAAACTCCCAATTATAAATGGTCTACTCATTTTTGTTCATATAGCCTAGCTATACAGTACATTTGATATATTACCAATGAAGTTTGCATTGCACATGCAATCATATTGTTTATCCCTTATTTTTTCATAATATTTATTGTAACAATACCTCTGCATTCTTATTAAAGCATATCATTACTCCATATTACACTGTATTGTTTGGTTATCATTTTGGTATTTTCAAAATGCAAATTTATATATAAACAATACAACAAATGCATATCTCTATATGAAAACGTATAGCTTGGCTACAATTAACCATTACAGTATCCAACAACTTGTGTTTTTAATTTTTTTAATTAAATGAATCTAAATTAATTTGCAATAGAGCTTTTGCAAATCTGGAATTATTTGGTGAGTGTATCAATTCTGCATATTTTATAGTGAGTTTATAACTCATTTTATGATACATTAATCTAGCGTTCATATTTAGCGTAATCTAATTAAAATTATATATATTTATTAACAGGATATTTTATAATCTGGGAGCGTTGACTTCAAATGTATTATGTGGTCATGTATCTTTCATCCCCCCCTACTGAACGCATTAGGAACAACAGGGGCGTAAAGCTGTGGGCCGTAAAACTTTTTTTTTTTTTGTTCTTCAAATATACTTTATTCTTTGTTAATGATTTTCAAAGAATCGTTTTCGCGAATCATGGATTTTGAATGCGTTGCCACAGCTTTCGCTTACGCTTCGCAAATTTTCGTTTGCTGTTTTTTTTTTTTTTTTTTAGATTTTTTTTTTTATTAACAAGAACCAGCATGTACAGTTACAGTTGTTTTGTTATACAATACAATCGCTTTACATTTCTTAACAAGAATGAAATAAGTGAAAAAAAACAGAGGAGAGGGTACATAATTATCAAATTACATACAAATATGTTTCGCACATTTTATAATTTTAGTTATTTACAAGAGTTAGTAATGCACTTTTTTTTTTTACAGGAAATGCACATATACAAACATTTTATGTAAAAATGTTAAAGGAGGAGCATATATTAATTGTTTTAATTGCTTTTCTATTTTAAGACTTGGAAATCACTTTTATATACATTTGAATCTCTTTTGTGGGCCGTAAAACTGCCTGGATCCAAGTCTGCAGACGCCCCATATAGCAGGGGTTTTCAAAGTGTGAGGCGCGCCTCCCCTGGGGGGCGCCAGAGCATGTCAGGGGAGGCGCGGGAAAAAATATAATATAATAAAAATATAATTATTAAGTTTAATTATTACATGTATTTTTTATTATATTTAAACGTTTTAATTAAATAAAGAAAAAAATAATACGTCAAATATAAGAAAACCTTTTTTACCCAGAAGGCCATAGCTGTGAATTCGCTTCTGTTTGGCAAGCCCGCCAATACAGGTATATGCCTGCTAATACAATGGGTCGGTTTCTGAGACCCACCCCGATTCAAAGCTGTAATGAAGTTCACGGCCCTTTGGCCGCCGGGAA
The DNA here is from genome assembly GCF_052040795.2 of Danio rerio. Classification (NCBI taxonomy): domain Eukaryota; kingdom Metazoa; phylum Chordata; class Actinopteri; order Cypriniformes; family Danionidae; genus Danio; species Danio rerio. Next base: position 1,619,307 of record NC_141042.1, read on the forward strand.
GAAGGAGGCGGAGAACTGAAGCAGTTTTAAAGTGGTTTATTAATGACAGTGACGGCAGCTCCGTCTAAACCAAAACAAACGGATGGCAGATCCTCACGGAGACTGCCGTCAAACTGAAAGCAAAAGTAAAATATGTCCGGGTCCGGTCCTCCCTCGGCTTCCTCTGCCCTTGTTCCTCCTTTTATGATCCAGAGCTCCTTCCGTGGGATCTGAGGCAGGTGCGAACCGCAGGTGTATCCACTTACGCGGTGGCCTCACTCCGTTCCCACGGCGCTCGGCCACGCCCCCTAGCCACAAAAGCCTTCAAGTTCAGGGCTTAAACCCAAAAGACGACGATATGATGATCAGTATTTGAGTTTAGGATTTACGTGGACAGGACCAGCTGATGAACCACGACCTTTATGTGTTGTTTGTCAAAATATTTTGGCTAATGACAGCATGAGACCCACTAAACTTCCACTGTTTTGACTGGGATGGACAGTTCTTGGAACTGTTCTATTCATATTGAACCATCATCCTAGTTTTAAAAACGTTTTATTAAAATACTTGTTATAACTCTGTAAATAATTGCACTTTCATGCAAATGATGATAAAAGTGAGTTAACAGTCTGACATCTGTCTGTGTCTTTATATATATACTGTGTGGATATATATATATATATATATATATATATATATATATATATATATATGTATATATGTATATATATATGTGTGTGTGTGTGTGTGTGTGTGTGCGTGTTTGGGAGGAGGGGGGCGCCAATGGATAAGTTGTGTCAAAAGGGAGGCCCACTGTCTTAGACTTTGAAAAACCCTGCCATATAGTGTTAAAGCGTGAAGTCATGTAGGATTTTACTTGTTGCATTAGTCTGAGTCACGTCTGTGTGGATTGTCAAGACATTCCCTCATCAAGTCGATAAACTCGATCTCAACATGTATGAAGGATGTAAAAGCCTGCCATGTGAAAAACCGCGCCGATCTTTTGGTTTGAACACGAGCAGAGGTGAGAGACTGTAGCAGTGAAAATGAAAGTAGCCGCGCCCATGACGTCATTTAGCGGACCTGGTTGAAAACCAGACAAATCAGGCAGCATAATACAGAGAGTAGAGCAAAGCGCATCAAATGATCGATATTTAAAAGGGGAAAAAGAAAAACAGATTAAATATATTATTTTATATTAGACACACATCTGGTGCTTGTATTTGCTCCTGCTATACGTCCACAACTTCACACACTGGGTTAAATTAGGCTTTGCAGTTTCCATGTTCAGTCCTTTTCTTCCACTGTATCTTTTTAAGAAAAAGGCAGCAGCTTCACAACCTGACATTCAATCAGAAGACAAAGTCAAAGCCGAGCTGACAGCCAATCTTTCCTAGACTCAGCAAAACTTGCAAAAAACACCTCTGTATTTCTGGAACTGCAATATTTACACAAATATTTCTTATTCAAATCTTCAGCAACACTGTTTAACTTGTGAATTTGTTTTATATTTATTTACACCTTGTGTTTTTGTATGACATGGCCATTAAAAATACAATGTTCCTTAACCAGATGGTTTAAGTTACTTATAAAGAGAGTGTTACTTCAGTCATGTTGTTGTAATGTTGAGAAGACTAGTAACACAATAAAAAAATCGAAATCGAAATCGTGAATCGGTCAAACTTCATAAAAAACCTAGATTTTATTTTTTTTGCCAAATCGCCCAGCCCTAGTTACAAACCTGGTGTGGGTGTTAGAAAGGGATTTTGTTTCTGTGTCTGTTCACTTCGCTCTGACTTTGTAAGACTTTCTGAAAACCTTCATTTACTCTGATTTCAGACTTCATTGAAGAGAACGAGGAGCGTGACGGTGATGAACTTATAAAAGCCCAGAAAATCTCTCATCTACTGACTGAAGGTGTTTTCTTAATGCAACGAGGAGACAAGAAATGTTGCACCTGCACTCAGTGCGGGAAGAGTTTGGCATCCAAACAAAGTCTCCAGTTTCACATGAGGATTCACACTGGAGAGAAACCGTACACATGCACGCAGTGCGGGAAGAGTTTCAGACAATCAGCACACTTTAAACAACACAAGCTGATCCACACTGGAGAGAAAACACACACATGTGATCGATGCGGCAAAACATTTCTGACTGCTACAGAGCTGAAGATCCATCTGAGAGTTCACACTAAAGAGAAACCGTATTCATGCTCTGAGTGTGGGAAGAGTTTTACACAGCAGTCAAATTTAATGCAGCATCAGAAGATCCACACTGGAGTGAGAGAGCACATGTGCTTTGAGTGTCAGAAGACTTTTGTTAGAGCTGAATATTTGAAACGGCACCAGATGATTCACACTGGAGAGAAACCGTACAGGTGTTCACACTGCGACAAGAGCTTCAGACAGTCGGGAACCCTGAACGCACATGAGAGGATTCACACTGGAGAGAAACCGTACGAGTGTTCACACTGCGACAAGAGATTCAGTCAGTCAGGAAACCTGAAAGCACATGAGAAGACTCACACTGGACTTTCACATGTTTGTCTCATCTTAAGAGACACATGAAGATCCACACTAGAGAAAAGCAGCACACGTGACATCAGTGCAGCTAAACAGTTTCTCGTGTGTAACGAGTGTTTGACCATCAGAAAACACTGCCGTGAGAGATTAAGTGTAAAGTAAATCCGTCTGTCTTGAGTATTTGCTTCTTTAATAGCTTTGTTTTATTTGATGTTCGTCTCCATGATCACAGAAATGGTCAGGATACAAACATACATGTTACTGATTTCAGCAGAGAAACATTAAATTCAGGATATTAGAACACTATTGATCAATGTTTACTTTTAAGTTTGTTAAAGGGCCATGAAACCCCCTCGTTTCAGCAGGGTGTTTTCACACCTCTACTTTGGAAAAAGTCAGAAAAGTGGGCGTGTCCAGCTCTGTTTAGGGGGGAGTGTCGGAGGAAGAAAAGTGGGATGGTGTGGGAGTGTCTATTTGGGCACAGTCAAAATACACACAAACACACAGGAGAAAGTGATGGTGTTTAACCTACATGGACATCTGTAGTCGAATTATTTGCCAAATTATTAAATGGTGGACTTTAACTGCAGTTTGGCTCTTTCATTCAGGGAATTCATTCATGTTCCTCACGACAAATGAGATATTTGATTCGAGGAGCTGCTCTAAGCGTGTATTTTTCATGCAATGTTTGATACCGCACGGCGAATGAGAGAAAAAAACCTCTGCATTTCCCGGAAACTTAGATGCACACGGCAGGTAGTGTCAGAAAGCCGCGTGTGTTATTCCGGTCACAAACTGCGGTAAAAACCCTACACGAGGTTAAAGTTTGGTTGTGGTGCTAACATGTTTACACTCAGTGCAATAGTTAACTTAGTTCGATACGAACAAACTGAATAAACAAAGAGCACTGGTCGCTCACTTACCAAATCTGTAGAGTGAAGGAATAAAATTACAGTCTAATGCTTCTTTTGAATTATATATATGTGCTCATGCTTATTTTGCATATGTATATGTGTTTGCTTGAACCATGATAATCTAATGAGTCCACGCAGTGATATGATGAGACATTCGGTTTGACCTTAAAATGAGACAGGAACTTTCCACCCCTATAATGTCAAATAACTAAATCTGTAACAGACAAGTCTTGCAGAAAGTCCCTGTCTGGGTTTCAGCTGTGATGTGTGACTTTTCTACACAGAAAGGAGAACTGGAGCAGATGAGGAAAATATTGCTTTATTGTCTTACTAATCACTCTTTTCTTTTGATATATTTTTGCTATTGGAGGAATATACTCCCATTTGCCTCACTATTCATTATTTACAATATGTGTTTTTGTCAGATATGATGATGTCTCCTGATATAGCGTACTTCTACTTAACTCCTGTTATAATGCGTTTCTAACTAACTGCTAAAACCACAAGAGCTGTGTGTGGGTGCTGGCTGGAGACAGAGCTGCAGAGGGGCTTCCTCTAGATGGGTGCATACACAGGTCAAGAGTTCATAGACAGGACTAGGAGGAAAAGCAGATGTGGTAGATGCAGCATTTGTATACTGCTCTCTGTGTATGCGTGATGTTTGATGCTTTAATAAAATTGATATTATCCTGATAATTCTATAAGGAAGTTATGATGCTCAGCTGTGCTTTGATGATTTTTTGCTACAGTTGCTTGCTGCACCCCAGATGTCAGTAGTGTCAAGTATGTCAAGGAGAAGTGATACTTTCACCTGCCCTTTTGTTTCTGTGTGCAGAGGTATCTCTGTGTGCTGACCACAGACTTTTGAGAGATGATTCTGCCTGAAAACAGCTGATGGCAACAATAGAGATTGGGGGTAACTGATCAGAGGAGTGGCCAAAAAGATTGAACGCTGCTGATGGATAAAAGGAGGGAGTCGAGAGAGTTCGAGAGCTTTTGGACATCCAGACTGCTTGGCTGACGGTTCTTCAAAAGCCCAGGATCCTGATCTTCGCTTTATTCACTTATGCTCGATAAATAAATTCATTGATTTTGATTAATTGACTCCTGACCGATTATTGAATTGGGGTGGACTAAGGCAAGTGAGAAATAGTCCAACAAGAGACAGGACAATCACCAGCAACTAGAGCCGCGTCTTTATGAAGAGAAGACTACAAGCGAATCCAGATCTCAGCGTTTGCAGATGAGAACAGCTCTCAGGTAAACAATGTTCCTCCTTAGACACGTAAGTTATTGTTGTTGAGCGTCGCGTACACTGTTAATCCACACGTGACTCCAGCTGAGCTCTCACAGAGAGAAAATGAAAACAAAACTTCACTGCAGCAAACTATAAAAGCAACACTTCACGCTTGTTTTGCCAACACAACGTGGCGTCTCTGCCGTCTAAACACTGTGACAGTAATGAATATTAATGAAGTTGCACAATAGAGCGCGCTGATTGGTTTGACCCAACCCTTACTCATGCATTAATGCATCACACTGTAAGACGTAATAAGACACACTCTGGCACAGACGTCCAGTCTGCACGCTGGAATACACGCTATTATGTCATGACCGTGACGCAGCTTCAAAAATTCGTTTTAAACCGGAAGTACGAATTTGCTTGAAATAACGCAAAAACAACCAATTTACACTTTTTAGTGAAATATAGGTGTCCTAATAGTGTTTTTAGCAGTGTGGGACACATATACCACTGTCAACAGCTCAACACACGTGTTTTGGTGTTTCGTGACCCTTTAAAGGAGTTCACACAGCTCAGCATCACTGAAACGTTCAGATATATCCGAGCTAATATTAACCTGTATTACTCAGCATTCTGAAATGCTCCATTCTGATTGGTCAGTTGATATATTCGGTTAAATGGGGTATATGCCGAAGCATGCTAATAGGACTTTTAATTTGCCAGTAACCTGGGTTAAGCGCTTCCGGCGAAGTGAATGCCAATGCAAAATCCGGTGCGTTTAAGGTCTGTTCTCTTTAAAAATCAGCAATCTCCACTAGCTGAGTGATATCCGATTTAAAGTGGGTCTCAGATTGTACAAGAAGCACTGCATTAAATTACATTTCCCCCGTCATATCTTTATAATATGAGCATTTACTTTACCCTAGTATATTTAATGAAGCTTCTGCGTTAGTCTGCCGATTCTGATGGGCGCCTGCGAGTAAACGGCTTTTTGTCTCGTTTTACGCTTGAGCAACTAAATAAATGCTAAAGTTTATTTAACTGAATGTATTTTAATGACATTACAACATCAATGCTGTATAAGGAACCGTATAAAATGGTAAAAAGTTCACAATAACAGGTCACCGGAAGTGTATTAGCATGGGAACAGCACTAGCTCGGCATATACCCTATTTGTCACCATCCATTGTGTAGCTACTGTATATCCGACATTAGTGTGGTTGGAGATTACCATCTCCATGAAAATGTGACTTGCGCCATCTTTGATTCATTTCGCCTCAGTTGTGTTGTGGTATCAGGTCGGATTGTGACTGGGACACTTTATTTATTCTTTAACCACACTTCAGGTTTCTTATTGTCTTCGATTTACTTACAATCAATTATTTAGAGTTTGTCCTTGACATTATCTAGCGAGTTGTCCTTTTCTGTGATCTCAAAATTTAAGGTCTAACATGCGTCCATAACACTATTGTGAGGATATGATGTGTTTGGTTTAAAAAGCGAGTGTCCTACGAGTAGAGTATCTTTAAAATCATAAATAAATGTAGATCTTGGATATTACATTACCGATCGTGATTCTGCAGTCTGCATGTGGTCTATAATCTTGTTTCTACATTAAACTTTTTATCCACCAAATTTATTTTTTTTGCCCCTCCATAATCCCAGGTGAAAAAAATATATAACTAAATTAGTGCTGTCAATTGATTAAAAATAATTAACTAATTAATCGCACCTTTTTAAAAAAAATGAATCGCGATTAATCGCATTTAAAATACTGAAACTTGTAATTTTGCCTATTTAAATGTAAAATTAATGTAAACGCAAGAAAAAATATTTAAATTCAAAATATAATGGTTTAATAGAATTTTTGTTTAACTTGTAACACAGATTTCTTCATGTAAAAAACATACCCACAATAAACCATCAAGATCCAGCTTGACAGCCATATTTATTACAGAAATTAAAACACAGGCATGTTAATGACATTTAAATTTCAAAACAATCAATGCCAATAAAGAAAACATTGATTTCCATGTTGGATTCTAAGTGGACTGCAAAAAAATGCCAAAATACAGGAATTGCAGATATGAAAAATGAAAAATTATAATAATAAACTATAGATTAAAAACTGTTGCACTCATTGTAAAGTTTTATTGCTGTGAGTTGAGAACATTAGTTATAGTGTAGAAACAATTTAGCTTAATCCTCCTTTATATTCATCCATTGCTAAGACTAGGAGTATCCCGCAAGTGCACAGAGACTCCCAAATGCCCGCAAATGAATAATAATTTCTTGCAAACCGGTCGTTAAATACATTGCACACCCCTCTCGCCCCTACTCAGATACGTCGCTCACTCCACCCCTGACACCCCTCAACGGGCCTGACACAGACACACACACAGACAGACACACACACACAACGCGCTGCAGACGTTTTGGCCCCAACGGCCTTCCATACTGGAGCGACTCCCCTCAGATTCAACACGCATGATCACGTTCATCAAATTTACTAAGCGTCCTAAAGTATTACTGTATTTCACAAGGATTCTGACACAACAACGCGAAGCATACGCTTTCATTGCGTTTAATGAGGAAACATGCTAAACTTGGAGGGCTCATGCTGAAAGGCAGAGTAATGCCCTGTCTTTGACAGCTCGCGACTTCACCAGACGTTCTGCAGCAGATCGCTGTGCCGTTCACACTACATGACTTGACTTTGTGTCTTTTAATCTCTGTGGTGTTCACACTACGCAACACTCCGTGAACGATCCACAAGAGGGGGGTCACACACTACATGATCTGACAACATCTCATTCCCCATCAGCTCATTCAAGCTACCAAATCACAGCCAATGAAATTTTGAGGGAGGAGTCGTCAGAAAAAGCTGAACACTATTGGCTGCTTGTGTGCGGATGACATCACTGACAGCGTTTCAAGCTTTGGAGAAAGCATTTAAAAACATCGTCAAATCAGCTGATCTATCAGCGCATTAATCACTCATCTGCAGGTTCCAGTGGATAGATACACAGAGAGTTTTTAATTTTTGTAATTTTATTACTCTTTGAAATAAAACTAACATATTTATAACACCCTGCCGTTTTCTAACTATCAGTGTATTTCTTTCTGACATTGTTATTTTTTTTTATTACAAAACAGTAAAGAACTGAGCATTTCTGCCTTAAATTACCATATTGGTCAAAATGACTGCATGCATGTCTGATACTTTTCACTGACTTTAAATATGTGTGCATTTTCTTGCCTGGCAACTTCCTGCTAACATAAACAAAACTTTCCGATGGCAAAAACATCAACTTACTTCAGATATCTTTCAAAACAGCAGATTCTGTGCCTTGAAATAGCTCCTGTTTGAAAGTGAAAATGAAAGCCAAGCCTTTAAGTGTTTTAGTATCTTAACTACATATTTATAGGCTGTATTACCAAAAAAATATTATATTTTTAGGGTAATGGTGTCATTAAATATGATGCCAGACATTCAAAGCTTAATTTTAATATCTCAATAATAGCTTTGAATGTAAACATGTTGTGACAGTATGGCGTTTTATATGAGAACGGTCAGAATGAGCAGTATGGTAATTCTAATAGTTACAGAATTCTAGTTCCACTGTTAATATATCCTACTCTCATGTCTGTGCTAACGCAGAATGAAGCGAGTGCACCGATGCCCATTCTGACCAATCACAGATGTTTCTGCTGAGCTCCTGAACACACAGGCGTTCAGCTCATGCTGATATGCTCTCTCATTGGCTGTAGCTCGTCACTACATCTGACCACACGTGGGGTTGAGTCGGCCGACTGCTCTGGAATATTTAGCATGCTGAATGTTGGATTTCCGTCAGCGAGGTGTCGGCGACGCGTCAGCGAGCCTCGTTGATGCGTTGTTCAGTAGTTCACATAAAGAGCGGCGAGCGCCGAGCGCCGAGCACCCGCAGATTTCTTCCCGATCACAGCCCGATCTGTCGGCGAGCTCGTTAACTTCCAAATCGGGCTCAAATCAGGCTTAAAATCCTCTAGTGTGAACTAGGCATTAGACACCAATACTCCGATTTTAATATGATGAAGATAATACTCTTATTAAAATTCTACCATGTAGCCTCAAAAGGAACCTTACCTTAAAGGAACACCGAGTCATGAAATGCGGAGGATTTTCTTTCTGTTCGCCATGCGGTATCAACTTACAACAGAAGTCGAAAGTTAAAAATGAAACACCCGAAATTGCATGAAACTCTGGATAACCTGTGATGCGACTAATTGTTTTATACTGGAACTTGCCTTCAGAAAGTGCTTCCTTGGTCGTATCCACATTTATTGCATGTTGAACACACGACCACCACAACAGGAAGTAAAAAAAACCTGAACTGCGTTAATTGCGTAAATTTTTTAACACGTTAATTATTTAAAATTAATCGCATGCGTTAACGCGTTAATTTTGACAGCGCTAAATTAAATGCAATTAAAATACACTTAAATACCCGCAAAGACATTTTTAGTACATTGTTATTTTTGTGTGATAAATAAAAGTTTGATGGTTTTACACTATAAATATACTAATTAAAAGTATGTTTACTTCAGTAGGACTTTAGTACACTTGACAAAAGTATACCAAATACCAGTAATACTTAAATAAATTTTTAGTGTACTACAATAAAGTACACTACAGAAAAAAAACATCCAAGAGTTTTATTAGTGTGCTTTTCAAGTGTGCTTAAAATGCTTTAAACATTAGTTGATTTCTAGTACACTGTTTACATACTAATCCCAAGTTTAAAATAAGTCTCTGATGTAATCCCCACAGTAGATGGCGGTAATGCTCTGTTTAAGAATGGGAACCGCCTATAATACAAGAAGAAGAACCAGCGCTTCTCCGGTCTCAATCGCCATATTGTAAAATAAGCTAACCGTATTTTCCGATCCAAGGAAGCCGAGGTGAGCAGTTTTTGGTGTTTTAATATCAGTTTTTTACTCAGATGTGAAGCATTTCCCAGTTTTAAGCAGCTGTGTGCAGGGTCGTGTCATAACGCGTTTCACAGAGGATGTCTCCATTAATACGGTCGGATGTTTCCGCTTTTCTCCACACATTTTGCGTGGCACATGCAAAGATAGCGAGCTAGCTTAGCATCTCATTGTTGTTCTTTGTAATCTTAGTTATATTAGCAAAGCATTTTTTACATTGATAAACATAAACTGCACTGCTGTCTGTAGTTTGTTGTATTTTAAATATAGTGGTGTGAGAAATAATGTTTTCTTTAACACTCAAGATGAAGTGAGCTGAACTGTTGAAGATTCTGAGTGTTTATGAGGCTCTTCAGTTATTCAGAGCTGCTAAAATCCTCTTTATTTCATGTCAATAGTTTCTGTTTTTACCTCATTCAGTATGGTCATATATTAAGGTCATTTTATTGTCGTCAATTACAGTCCTAAAACATCATATTTACATGACTGTCATTGCAGTGTTTATTATAAATCTGTGATCAAAGATGTCTGATAAATAACATTAAACTTAAACATGATGAAAAACTAGCTTTATTAGATCAGAAATCAGGGTATTCGCGGGGTCTCAAAGTATTAAAATGTCCCGATCCTTCAATTTTTAGGCCTTAAAAAGTCTTAAATCCACTCAAATATTGTGTTGTCTGTCTTAAATCTTTTTTTTTAACACTTTTTAGTTTTCCTTTGTTCATGTTTAGCTGCCCAATCTGGCCATTAACACCCACACAATCACCAACAATCCATCCCGATAAAACAGAACTCTTTATTTAAAAATAGCATTTAATTACTTTGATTACAGTAACATTGGTTTAAAAGTTATTCATTTGTTTGCTGAGGATACTAACCTGACCAATATTTTTTTTTTTATTATTAAATTAATATTACTGTATTAAAATCTATTAAATTCTCATATTTTTGTAAGCCTAAAATTTAATTGATAATGGTCTTAAAAATAGTTTCAAAAGTCTTAAATGTAACTTGCAAAAACCCAGGAAATGGAAAGAGCTTTTATTTCCAGGTATGTTTACACATAAGAGAAATTTTTTTTTAATTATGACTGAAGCATCCACAGAATAACAAAACGACAGACAAAAAAGAAGAAAACAACAGCCTAATAAAGGAAACAAAAACTTAGTAGCTAGAGAACACAAATTGACTAATGTTACTAGAGATGCCTGTAGCCAGCTTGGTGAATTTTTTGAGGTTTATTTCATTATTTTAATTAATTATCTTTAAAGATTTAATTATGAGGTTTAAATACTGCATTTTAGTGACATTTTAAGCACTTTTCTGCTGGATTAGCTTGTATGATCATCATAACCACACTTTTTGATCTAATTAAAACATTTTCTAAAGTTTAAGAATAGAGAAATTTCATGCAAATGTCAACCTGAAAAAGAAAGTTTTCTCCAAAACAGAGAAATCTTTTCTACATTTTTTTTTCTTTGTGTTAGCAAGTATTTTACAGTGTTTAAAAATGCTCACAAATGTCTCTGTTAGTGTTTTCAAACTATAGTATTTGATTTACCAATGTCACACAAGTGCTAATTCGCACATCTGTCACATCCATAATGTAAAAGTGTCACGTTTATAACAAAGCTCTTCCCTCATGAATGCAAAAATGGCAAATGAAATAAACGATGTTTGTTCTATAGAGAGCAACTCTTAACCTTTTGATGAACCTTATTTATTTTGGGTTAAGCAGTTTAATTCACTGAATTTCTACAAAGTATGTTGCAGACTTTTTATTTATTAATTATTAATTAATAAACATTAATGCCTGTTTATTTTCCTCATTTAAAGTATAACATATGCTTGCAGAGTAATATTTTTATGATCCCTTAACTCCGTGTTAGATTTTCTGGAAAATATAAACAGATGTTTCAATATATGTATGCTTTTGTATACATTTATCAAGTAAATTGAAAAGCAAATTGGCCAGCACATTCAACTTTCGGTGTCCCAAATTCTGTACCGAGAGCCAACCGCTTGGTCTTAAAGCTTTTTTTTGATGTGTTATTTTCACAATTTATTATGTCATAGCAGTGAAAATAGCACAAATGAGCTCAAGCATGGGACAAATTCTGAACCTTTGTCAGTGAGGGCTGGGTTTTTTGTAACCACCTGAATAGAGCTGGGCGATTTGGCCTAAAATCAAAATCTCGATTAATTGAATATTGTAACTATTTCAATTAATGAACAATTATTTTATTTATTAATTTATTTTGTTATTATTTTATATTTCACTGACAAGTTTTGTACAGTAAATGTGCTCGCATTACAAGTGAGAGATTTCTGAGTGTAGGGTGCATTGCTTTATTTTAAAATAATTGAAGTAAACACACACTATCTACCATCTATGATTGATTATTGAACATCAACGCTGAATAACTTAAATTAAAACATGCATTGCCTAAAACGCGGCTCTCCCCGCCGCCCACCCTCGTCACCACTACCGAACCGACCAATCACGGCTTGCGCTATACATCATTGTGGCGTGAAGTTACTTTTTTTTTTTTTTTGAAAGGTGTATGGGTATGCGAATGCTGTGCCAGATCATACGCGTGTTCTTGGCAGAAGTGTAATATCAGAATAATATAATAAGTGTAAATCAGAATGTAAGTAATAATTAGCCTTAACAGAGCGGAAGGGAAAGTAATTAAAAAAAATAGATTGATTATATTTTGTCGATTTCGATTACTTTTCAATTAATCACCCAGCCCAACACCACAACTTCACCATATAGAAAATATTGTATGTACAGCTGTATTTTGTGAAAATTAAAAATGTAATTTATTGTCTATGATTTATAAATATATATATATATATATATATATATATATATATATATATATATATATATATATATAACTTATTTATATATTAAATATACATATATATTAAACTAATTTTTATCCTTTTTATGGGATCTTAGTGTAAATAAGTAGGAGGATATAAATCGTTCATTAATATATAAAGCTAAGCCAGTAACTGATTTATTTTTAACTTTGCAGGTCTGCTCCTCCTCCTCCAATTCAGCTGTAAATATTGGAAGATTCCCATCAGTCTACAAGTGAAGACGAGCATCAGACCCTCAGGTTAAATCCACAGTTAAATCTGACGTAACATCATGAGTTTATTGAACGACAGTGAGAAGATGAGTGATCCAGAACCCTCCGCAATTAAAGAGGAAGAGACTGAAAAACCAACAGGTTGGTGTTTATTCCTGATTCTTCAATAATGCGCGAACGTTTCTTCCATAGTTACCCTGTATCTTATTTGTCTTCCTGTAAATGCTTTCTATGCAATAGTCAGTGAAATTAGAATTGATCGACATCAAATGGCCAAAATAAATATGATTTTAAGTGTTTATTTTGCTTTTATACTTGTATCTGGTTTATAAATTGAAATGAGCAGAATATTGTTTTATTTTTGGATGTTTATCTGTAATTGACTACAGTAGCTGGTTGTGTTGTTTGTGAACAAAAAAATATTCCATTTATTAGAGTTTTTAATGTAATTTAGTGTCCTAATGTTATTTAAATGTATAGAATCTATCTTAATAGATCTATGATGCATTTTGATTTAGTTGTTTACTGAACAGGATTGTTTCCGAAAAACGACTTGCACAAGTTACAAGGTAGCCTGTTGGGTGGGGGGTTTATTTCATTTAATACATCTAGAAATGGATTTATTTATAAAATTGACTACATTTTTGTCTGTTAAATATTCTGCTTCGCTTCATAATTGTTTGTGTTTAGACTTTCAGAAAATTGTTTTTTTTTTTATTGAAAAAGCCTCTCCTGTCAGCCGAACACAAAGCTACAAAAATAAATATGACCTGACATGTGACATTTGGAATAGTCTAGTATAAAATTCAACTTTACGATACGAGTAATTTTATTTTAAAGTAAGAATATAGTTAATTAAATAGGTACTTATTTTGAAAAAATCAACATAAAGGACTTAATTTAATAAATAGTTAAGAAATGAAAAGGATCTACCTCATTTATGACCTTTTTTCCCTTTATTTAATTGGACTGATTTGGATTTATTTGTATTTTAAACTCTTTTTGGCCGATGGCTGATGCCCATGTCTTTTGCTGTTTGTGTGTGTTTGAGAGGTGTTCATTTCAAGAGTCCACTTTGTACATCATCTTCCCCATAGACTGCAGCTTCTTACCATACATTAAAATTGTGATTTATATGAACGGCAATGTTTAGATTTTTCTATTTGTCTCATGCATTCACATGGCATGAGTTTGCAGGTCAGAGTTCATCAGCTTTGAGCGTAGTATTATTTAAAATGTGGAAATTTTCACACAAGCTTGCATTTCTGATCTGGTGCATCTGTATGTTTATGAAGACCCAAACATTAAGTTCTGTTACATAAAATAACGCTTAATTTCAGTATTTCACATGTAACCAAGCAACAATAAAAGTCATTAACATAATAATAATAATAAAATACATTTGAAAGTGCCCACAAGATTATTTACAAGAATCTTCCTTTTTTCATAGCTTGTAGCTATTTGTCATCTTTAGAGCACGCCAACAATGCATGAAGCCATAAACAAAAGAATGCAAACAATGCGTTATATTAGCAGCATGTCAACAGTACATCATGCAGCCAAATACATTAATCATATGCTCACACTTAATGTGCAGTGTCTTATTATTCTTCTAGTTAAATGTCAAGTTACAGACCAGCATAAAGGTATATACTGCCACCTACGATCAGGATGCGTGTAAAATCATGCTTTAGCGAGGCTTGTTTGCCTCCATATGGCCTTTGTTTTGGGTGCATCAGTGTTATGATGTACTAGAAGGCGTCTAGAATTTGAGAAAAATCTGCGGCACTTCAGAAAAATGTGAGATCAGCAAAGTATTCTTCATTTTGCGATAAATTCAGCGATCGCTAAATCCTGGAGGAACTGACTACGGCTATTCTAGGAGTTCTAGAAATCTAATTTGTGCCAGAACAAGCCGAAACCTCTGAAATCTGATCCGGCACTTTAATTTACCGATCCCCCTCCTTCCGCGATTTCCAAACCCTTTTTCGTCCGTGACTCCTCAACCCTCTTCATCCGCGACACAAATGACGATGACTTCAATGGTGGATTATTAAAAGTATGCAATATTCACTGTATAAAAGATCCAACTTGTGATGTTGACAAATATGCTTATACTCACTTTTTTTCTAATGGCAGCAAAAAACCTTTAAAATTCTGTCATTTTGGTCAAAGAGATAAGAGAACAGTTCAATGTCTTTTTATTTGTGGATACCCCCAATAACAACATAAATATTAGCTTTTATAAAACAAACCAAAATTATGAAAGAATCTCAGAACAAAGACTAGGTACATGCCCTACTGATTTCCTATACGTTTTGCCGACGAATCATTGAAGATTTACGGTTGTGTGCTGGCCGAGCTGTTGTTCTGTGGACATTTCCGCACCTCAACATGACGCAACACAAAATTAAATGTGATTGTTTGAATAACCCTGGTGTCCTGCAGATTCTAGCTCTAGCTTGCCTCCATACTCTTGCTCGGATGTTTCTAGAAAGCCTTGTACGAGCTTGATTAGCTAGCCCAGGTGTGTCTGACTGGGGTTGGAACTAAACTTTGCAGGACACCGGCCCTCCAGGACCAAGTTTGGGCACCCCTGGGTTAACCTGTCAGTCATAGAACACCATGAGCGGTCCATGATCATTCAAAGCTAATGTTCCCAGACCTTCAGCCATCAGTCTGAGGTAGATGAGGTGTAAATATTTGTTTTATTTTGTAACATCTGAGTGTTCATAGTCTTGTCCAAGTAAGATGGAGAAATTTGAGGACACTAAACAGTAGTCCACACACATTTATTGCTGGTTCAAACGAGCCCATAAAATGGCACAAAATGGTACAAAACTCTTTTAGAACACTCATTTGTACCTCTTGTAGACTTTAACCAATCAAACCAATGCAAAGTTAGTAATCAGTGGAAGAACGACCAGTTATCTTCTGGACAAACTCTCTCTCTCCGCGTGTGACCGCACAATAAGACATAAAATCTGAAAGTTTGACGGACTGCCAGCAATGTGAACCAAGCTCCAGCCTCTTGGAAAAATTAGCTGCAAGTGACCACAGAGGAATGGCATACAACCTAAAAGTCTTGAACCAAATTTGACTTACTGCAAGCAATGCATACCAACCTTCTGCTCTGCAAGTAGAGAGACCAGACAACCCTTAACAGAGCGGCTCTGATTGGTTCTGTTAATAATTTTAACGCACCAAATTTCTAGGCGCAACCTCGGGCCTGTTCGGGGACCGCAAGATTACATATCTGCTGTTTGCAGATGATGTTTTCCTGTTGCCTTCATTGAACCTGACGCGTCTGGGGTGGTTTGCAGTTGACTGATGCAGTGGGAATGACAATCAGCATCTACAAGCTGAGGCAATGATGCTCAACCATAAAATGGTGTCTTGCCATCTCCAGGCTTGAGCAGATTTCTTACCCCCTTCCAGGTTGGAGGAGAGTCCTTGCCCCAATTGCTCAAGTATCTCTGGGTCATGTTCAAAAATGAGGGAAGGATGGAATGTGAGATTGACTGAGGGATTGGTGCACCAGCAATGAATTCAATGTACTGATCTGTTGTGAAGAAATAGGTGAGCCAAAGGCAAATCTCTAGATTTACTAGTCAATTTATGTTCATACACATCTATAGTCATTACCTTTGAGTCATGCTGAAAGGACAAGATGTCAGATACAAGTGGCAAAATGAGTTTCCTTCGCTGGGTAGCTGGGAGGACCCTTACACATATGGTGAGGAGCTCTGTCACTGGAGTAGAGCCATTGCTCCTCCGCATCGAGAGGAGTCAGTTAAGGTGGGTTTCTGATGCCTCTTGTACGCCTACCTGAGGAGGTGTTCTGGGCTTGTCCCACATAGAGGAGTCCTCAGGGAAGAACCAGGACATGTTAAAGGAACTTTCTCACAGCTTGCCTGGGAATACCTTGGGATGCCTCTTAAAAGCTGGATGAAGTGACCGCAGTTGGGAAGTTTGGTATTCCTTGTGGAGACTACTGCTCCTAATTAAACACTTGATGATTGATGGATGGAACTTAGCAATCATCTTGTGTTGTCATAAAATGTGTGGAGAAGGTGACCCAGAATGATGTCGAGCAGGGATCACCAAACTTGTTCCTGGAGGTCCAGTGTTCTGCAGATTTTAGCTCCAACCCTAATCAAACACAACTGAACAAGCTAATCAAGTTCTTACTAGGTATACTTGAAACACCCAGGGAGGTTTGTTGAGGCAAGTTGGAGCTAAACCCTCCAGGGCACCGGACCTCCAGGAACGATATTGGTGACCCCTGATGAAAAGCATATGTCTCAAACTCAATTCCTTTAGGGCCACAGCGCTACACAATTTTGCTTCAACCCTATCAAACACAGCTGATCCAAATAATTGAGTCATGAACACGTGTTTGATCGGGGTTGGAGCAGGAATTGAGTTTGAGACCTGTGGTGTAGAGCAGCAGTCACCAATCTCAACTTGTTTCAAGTATACCTAGTAAGACCTTGATTAGCTTGTTCAGGTGTGTTTGATTATGGTTGGAGCTAAAGTCTGCAGGACACCGGCCCTCCAGGAACAAGTTTGGTGATCCCTGATGTAGAGGTTAGTGGAGGCAATGCACATAGGCATAATCCCTCCCACACTAAAGTGGTACTAAACAGCAGGGAAGAGCGGGTTGAGTTCTACTATGCAGTGTTGTTCCATTCTGCTGTCTGTACACTTAAATGTATAGCAATAACTTTTGCCTGCTTTAAGACTTCTAAAGCTTCCTCAATAACTTTTTTTTTTTTTTTATTGAGTCAGATATATATATTTTTTTAATTAAGCTTCCGGTCTTACACATTTCTCTGTGATGTAATATATTGAATTTAATTTTGATTTCAGACCTGACGATGAAGAATGACCAGACACTTCATGTCAGTAAAAGTGTGACCTGCGACGTGTGTGGAAAGAATTTCAAATGCAAACGGAGTCTCGAGTTTCACTCGACGATTCACACGGGAGAGAAACCGTACACGTGTACCGTGTGTGGGAAGAGTTTCAGACAGTCGGCATACCTTAATCAACACATGATGATCCACACCGGAGAGAAGCCACACAAATGTGATCAGTGCAGCAAAATGTTTATAAAGGCATCAGAGCTGAAGGACCATCGTAGAGTTCATACAAACGAGAAGCCTTACTCGTGCTCCGTGTGCGGGAAGTGTTTTACACATCTGCAGATTTTAAAAAGACATGAGGTGATTCACACTGGTGTGAAAGAGTTTATGTGCTTTGCATGTGATAAGGCCTTTCTTACAGCGGGACATTTGAAACGGCACCTGATGATCCACACTGGCGAGAAGCCTTACAAGTGTTCACACTGTGAAATGAGATTCACCCGGACAGAATCCATGAAAGCACATGAGAGGATTCACACCGGAGAGAAACCGTACAAGTGTTCACACTGCGACATGGGGTTCAGTCGGTCGGAATCTCTGAAAATGCATGAAAGAATTCACACTGGAGAGAAACCTTTCAAGTGTTCCTTCTGCATCATGACATTCAGCAGGTCAGAATCCCTGAAAACACATGAACGGATTCACACTGGAGAGAAGCCTTATGGGTGCTCGTATTGCGATAGCAGATTCAATCTGGCTAAAGATCTGAAAATACACGAGAGGATCCACACTGGAGAGAAACCTTACCAGTGTTCGTACTGCGAAAAGAGATTCAGTCAGCTGCAAAACCTGAAAACGCATGAGATGAGTCACACTGGAGAGAAACCGTTCAAGTGTGCGTTCTGTGAGAAGCAATTCACCAGGTCCGAATCCCTGAAAGCACACATGAGGATTCACATCGGAGATAAGCCTTACAGTTGTTCATACTGCGAAAGCACTTTCAGTCTGTCAAGAGATCTGAAAATACACGAGAGGACTCACACCGGAGAGAAACCGTTCACATGTGATCATTGTCTGAAGAGTTTCTCGCAATTATCAAACCTTAAACAACACATGATAGTCCACACTAGAGAGAACGCACACAAGTGTGATCAGTGTGACGAAGCATATTCGTGTGCTTCAAAGCTAAAGGCCCATCTTAGAGTTCACACAAGGGAGAAGCCGCATTCATGTTCTGAGTGTGGACAGAGTTTTACGCTGATGTACGATTTAACCGAACATCAGAAATCACACACTGCTGAAGTTTCATTAGAGCAGGACATCGAAGCAGATGATCACTGCTGACATCAAATTCGTTGAGTGTGGTAAGTCTATTTTTTGTATATTTTCCCACTGAAATTATATGGTTGGTAGAAATCAATAATAACTGTATCACTATGATTGATTACAACAAAAACATAATGACAACTAGCTATTGGTAAATCATCACTGGCAGCAGCCATACCACTTCTTATAAACAAAACCGATTACCCTACCACTCGTTAAGCAAAAGTACGGCTGCGTCCAAAACCGCACACTTCCATACTATACAGTACGTTAAAATCAGTATGCGAGCTGAGTAGTATGTCCGAATTCATAGAATTCGAAAATCGGTATGCGAGAAGTGCCCGGATGACTTACTACTTCCGGTGAGATTCTGAAGTGCGCATCCCATGCACTCTGCGCTATCCCATGATGCCCCGCGAGCGAATTCATGAATGGGAGTGAGGCGACGCAAATGACGCAGGTAGGTCGCATGACCATGACAAAATGGCGGATGTAGTACGTCCGAATTCCATTTATACTTTTCACATTTGTACAGAATAGAACATACTTTTCTAACGGCCGAGTAGTGTGTTTACATTCAAATGCAGTACCTACTGAGTAGTAGGCGGTTTCGGACGCAGCCTACATCTCAGAATGTCATTGACATAGTGGCTGGCTGCTTTTGCTTATGCTTGCAGACAGGACTTCATCTCCATTAGTCATCATTGTTAAATGTACTGTGCTTTCGGGAAGTATTCGAATCAGAAGAATTCATAGAGCCTCCCTTTTGACATTTGATGCAATATTCAATTTCCTATAATGACAATGTGAAAGTGTTGGGTTTGAAATCTTTGCAGGTTCTTAAAGCAAGAGTCCACTAGTATCAGTTGACAAGGATTTTTAGACCTTTTCAGTGATGTTCAGGTCTGGGCTCTGGCTGGGCCACTCAAGGACATTCAGAAAGTTTTTGCACAGCCTCTACTTTGATGTATTGGCTGTGTGCTTAGGGTTTTTGTCCTATTGATAGATGAAACATCTTCCCAGTTTGAGGTTGAGTGCCTTGAAGCAGGTTTCAATCAAGAAGGTCTCTGTTCACTGCTGCATTTATCTTTCCCCTGACTAATCGTCAAGTTCCTGCTATGATAAACATCCCCACAGCGGATGCTGCTACGCCATGGTCACTGAAGAGATGGTATCGCTCAGTTGACTAGCGCTGCCTGCTTTTCTCCAGACAAAGGGTTAACTTTGTTTCATCAAACCTGAGAATTGTTTCTCATTGCATGAAAGTTCTTCAAATACCTTTTTGTCAAATACATTTTGCCCATCAGATGAGAAGTGCCACTGTGGCACACTATTCCACATTGGTTTCTATTTGTCTTAAATAGGCACCATTGGAACTTTGTAGAAGTGCTTTGAAGACCGCACAATGCAGTGGCACTTCAGAATCTCAGAATCTCTCTGCGAGCAATCATACAGGTGTGGATAATCTGTACTAGCTCGGCTACCTGCCCCCCAGTGTATATTCATCTTCCTAACTTAGTTATCTTATGTTGAATGTTGACCTCTGTGGATATGAGATACAAATCAACCACAATTCAGTGAAGACTCCAGAGTTCCAGAACACAGCATCTGATCCTGCCAGAACTAACTTTTTGTTGGCTGGTATTTCTTCAAATTTACATCATTTCAGTTTTGTTTGGAGCATCCCTTAAGACAGGTGTGCTCAATCCTGTTCCTGGAGATCTAACATCCTGCAGATTTCAGTTGCTACCCATATCAAACACACCTGCCTGTAATCATCAAGTGCTGTTCAGGTCCTAATTAATTGGTTCAGGTGTGATTGATATGGGTAGAAACTGAAATCTGCAGGAAGGTAGATCTCCAGGAACAGGATTGAGCACCCCTGCCTTAAGATCTCAGATCTGTGCCGGTGGCCATTTTAATGGAGTGCTATTGGTGCAACTTAATTTATGGAGGCTTCATGTCTGCAGAACTTTCTGTGCCTTTATACAATCTTGACTCTGTGATCTACAGACAATTCCTTGTTCGTCATGGCTCAGTTTGTGCTCTGATAACTTAGTGTACTCTAATCAAGTTGTAGGAACATCTCGAGATGCACCTGAGCTCAGTTTAGTGCAGGGGTGTTAAATGTAGTTGCTGGAGAGCCGCATCCCTGCCTAGTTTAGTTCCAATCCTTTTCCAACACACTTACCTGTAGGTTTCAAACAAGCCTGAAGGACTCGATTACTTTGATCAGGTGTGTTTTAAATAGAGTTGGAACTAAACTGTGCAGAGCAGCGGCCCTCCAGGAACTGAGTTTGACACCTGTGGTTTAGAGTCTCACAGCAAAAGATTTGAATACTTGCTTATTTTCCTTTTAATTCATGAATTTGCAAAGATTTCAAACAAGCTTCTTTCATGTTGTGATTTAAGGGGTATCTGTAGAAGTTTGAGAAATTATAAATTGAATCCATCTTCGAATATAATAATGACTACCAGCCCTGTTCTTGGAGATCTACCTTACTGCAGTTGCAACCCATATCAAACACACCTGCCTGTAGTTATTAAGTGCTCTCCTGGTGAGTTTGATCAGGGTTGGAGCTGACCTCTGCCGGTTCTCCAGGAGCAGGGTTGAGCAGCCCTGCTGTTATACAAAAGTTTGAAGAAATTTGTTCATGAAAGGTGCTTCAATATTATGGTTATTTTTGCAGCTGCTGACTACTTTTAAATGTCCTTTTTGCTTATCGTTTTTCTGTGGATTATTAGGGTTAATCAAAATACTTTCCTCTTGTTTCTTTCATTGCAGATCTGATGGTGGAGAATTGAGAATGGAACCAACATAGGGAAAACTGGAAAACAAACTGAACTTATTTTTACAGAAAAAGAGCCTGGAGATATTTCACCTGCAGTCACTGTGGAAAGAGTTTGGCGATCTTTAAGACTCACGTGGAGATCAGCACACAAATAACACCATTGTGTTTCATAACTCAACTTCTGTACTGGACTATTGGAGTACTCTCTTGGTCTTTCAATCCAACACCATGATGCCCCTGCAGCTGATCCTGAATCAGCAGTGAGAGCGGTTGAAATGAACTGAAAAGAGTGCATGTCTTACGCCTCAATTTATACTGGCTGCCAATCGCCGAATTCAAGACCCTTTAAAAACTTCCAAGGAGAGTTACAAAGGCTTATTACAAGTCTTTTGAAAATATCTATGCATATATTATAATCTATGTCAGTGATGTTACGATATATATATATAGGGTTCCTCAATTGATAAAAGGTTGTTGTTTAGTAGTCCAACTATTGATACTAGCTAGCATATTTTATCTTATTTGTAGTGTGGCAGAATGAAACTGCAGGTCGTCAACGCTTCACCTTCACTTTGTGTCCGTCAGCACCGCTTAAGTGGCATTGCTCACTGTAGAAATTGGGAGTTCATCAGCTTTTCAAGTGCCACTGAAAGCGTCAGCAATCAGATTGCTTTATGCAACTACCCCAGCTCAGGCAGTAGCCGATTGCGGACTAATTTCATTGGCGATCACGTCAGCCCCAACCTCAGACACATCCTCTGTCAAGCGTTGATGCTTAAGCCCCATGTGAATCAGGCATTAGAGCAGGTATGATATGTAGTAGTGGATTAATAATATTATTATTGTATTTATTTTTTGCTGCCTTATTGAAGATGCACCGATCGACCAGTCGATGACCAGAATCGGACCTTTTTTACTTTATTATTATTATTATTATTATTATTATTATTATTATTATTATTCTTTTTATTAGCCTTTGCATGACTGTTAACCGGCCGGTCATCTGTTTGATTAGCTTTTTACAAACAATCACTCGGGTTAATTAAAGCTGTTCCAGGTTACGAATGCTCATTTTGACGAGTTACTCGTTAATCAACGGCAAACGTTTTGACCGATTCAGATTGAAAATTCAAATGCAGTTTTGGTTTTTCCGTTCAATCTGTGTTTAATACATTAGCTACACGAGTAACTATTCTGCTAGACACTCAAAACTGCTTTCAGAGAAAGGAAAGTGCTTTACCAGAGCAAGATACAAGATCAAAGATATCAGAAATTATTCATCGTCGAAAAATAATACAAAACAAAGCATTCGAATATTAATCAAAACATTTCATTAGCGTTTGCTTGTAATCTTTGGACTTTTGTGAAATAAGAAAGTGACTGTACAATTACAGATTTTGTTATTATAGCAGTTTGGGGAAATCTAATGTTTGTATGGATTTCGTATGAAGCAGAAACTGTTGAATGTGGCGTAATAATAACTCCGATGTTAAGTATTGAAAACACAAGCTCATCCAGCTAACCAACATGAACCTGTTAGATCTGTTTGAAGACCACTCTTATGACTCCACATTAAGCTGTGGTATCGTTAAATCATGCCTTTGTTTGTTTGTTTTGAAAGTGCGCCCTCTATCTTTTGCTCTTGCTATTTCTTTTATTTTTATTGACTATAATTTAGTCAAAGTATGTTGTAATATTGCAAAATATTACTCGAACATTACTAAAAGTTGATAAGCAATAATGCCTTACTACAGCATTACAGCAAGCAGTCATTTGTTACCGACGTACATGTTTAGTTTTGCTTTTGGAGCGCATTACATTACAACTCTGTTCGTCAACACTTGATCCCTCCAACCCTCCTTATTCATCTCTTTATTTTCATCTTTGCTTCAAAATATTGTCAAACGAGCAGGTATAATTTGTGGTAGTAGCTCACGCAGTCTGCTCTGTGAAATAAGGAAGTGACTGTAAAATTACAGATTTTGTTAGTAGAGCAGTTTGGGGAAATCGAATGTTATATGGATTTCGTATGAAGCAGAAACTGTCTAACGTGGCGTAATAATAACTCAGATGCTATTAAATATTGAAAACACAAGCTCCTCCAGCCAACCAACATAAACCTGTTAGCTCTGTTTGATTTCACATTAAGCTGTGGTATCGTTAAACCATGCCTTTGACTGTTTGTTTTGAAAGTGCGCCCTCTATCTTTTGCTATTTCGTTTTTTCATTTGATTACTTTTTCGAAAGTGTGTTGTTTTGCGTTACTGAGACTGTGCCAAGTCGAATATTGCTAAAAGTTGAGCAATAATGCCTTACTACAGAATTACAGCAGTCAATTGTTGCCGACGTGCATGTTTAGTTTCACTTTTGGAGCACATTACAAATCCAATCGTCAACATTTTTCTTCCCTCCAACCCTCCTTATTTATCCATCCTTATTTTCATCTTTGCATTTGCTTGTTTAAAAAGAGGTGCACCGTACTAAACGAACCCAGATCTGTCTCTGCATCCACATACTGTTGCTGTTCTGCTGTTTTGAAGTGCTGTTATCCTCTTTGTGAGATAATTTTGGACGACAGCGTGTGCTGGATGAATAAAATGTAAGCTCTATTTGCTTTTACCGTTTAATCTGATAGACTTGTTTGCTTATTATACTCCCATGGTAGAACTTTCAAGTATCTTATTGTATTCTCAATTATCATATTGTATTATTTTTCTCTCTTTTATCAGTAAAGTTTTCTGAGGTTCACGAGTTTCTTGTGCATTTATTTGATTAAGCGGCTCTTGGAAGAATGCAGATTTGACTCGTATAAACCTTCACATCATTAAAGCATTGTTTTAGACTGTATATCTGCATTATTATTATTATTATTATTATTATTATTATTATTAGACTGGTTCTTGCTGCTCAAGAGTTTTATCTGCAACCAGAACTAGCATCTATACATCAGTTTTAGGGCTGAACAATATTGGACAAATCGGACATTGCGATATTTAGTTTTTCTGTGACATATTGTAATTATACTATACATATATATATATATATATATATATATATATATATATATATATATATATATATATATATATATATATATATCGTTATATACAGACACTTTTGACTATTTTGGAGGTCATTAATAATATACTAACGCTAATACTGAAATGGTTACGGCATTTCAGAATGGCCAAAACAACATTTCAGATGTTTTACAGTGTGTTTGGCCTGCTGGTTTGTCCATTCACACCCATTTTTATCATCACATGATCTTTTATAACTAAATCACATTAACTTTTTTAATGCATACTTGAATTTGTTTAGTAAAAGTGTTTCAATCTTAGTTTATGCGCAACTTATCGAATAAATAGTTTATATTTGGCTAGCTGAGAGCATTCTATACTGTACAGGAGACGCAGAGAAGATTGATTGAAAGTGGTCTACAGCCAATCAGGATGCAGAACACGATGCGCTGTAAAAAGAGGTCGCCACAGCGGAATGAAACGCCAACTATTCCAGCATATGTTTTACACAGCGGATGCGCTTCCAGCTGCAACCCAGTTCTTGAAAACACTCATTCACACACATACACTACGGCCAATTTAGTTGATCAGTTCTCCTATAGCGCATGATTTTGGACTGTGAGGGAAACCGAAGCACCCGGAGGAAACCCACACCAACACGGAGAGAACATGCAAACTCCATGCGGAAATGCCAACTGACACAGCTGGGCCTCAAACCAGAAACCTTCTTGCTGTGAGGCAACAATGCTAACCACTGAGCCACCGTGATGCCTGTTCAAAAATATGTTGGGCTGATTACTTTCTAAGAAGCCACATATCGGGAGGACATCTTTATCTTATATTACTACGTTAAAAATCAAGGAACATGGCTTTGAGAACGCACTTAAATTCACTTTGATCAGTGAGTTTGATCTGAGTTTTTGCTTGCAAATGTGTAATTTTATTTTCTGTATTTCTTTTTTCAATCATTTTTTAAAATGTCCTCAGAAGCCACCTTTGTAAATGGCCAACTAAAAATAGATTGGACAATAAAATGCTTGTCCATTTTCAAATAAAAAGCAAATTCAGGAAGTATTTTTATTCTCTGCAGATCAGCTCCTCCTCCACCAGTGAAGCTCCTCCTCCACCAGTGAAGCTCCTCCTCCTTCAGTTCAGCTATAAATACTGGAATATTCCCATCAGTCTACAAGTGAAGACAAGCGTCAGAGCATCAGGAAGAAGTGAAATCTGAAAGACGGAGTTTATTGAAGGACAGAGAGAAGATGAGTGATCCAGAACCCTGCAGAATTAAAGAGGAAGAGACTGAAACAGGTTGGTGTTTACTCCTGATTCCAGAGTTTATGCACTTCTTTCCTGCTTTAATACGTCAATAATACCTTGTGTTGTTTGGACAGTTTGCACGGTCCTAGAGGGCCGGTGTCCTGCAAAGTTTAGTTCAAACTAGTGGTGGGCAAAGCGAGGCTTCGTGAAACACTGAAACAGTCGAAGCAAATGTGTCGAAGCTTCGAAACGTTTCGAAACCCCACTCTAGAGTGACACCTAGTGGTCATTTTTATGTATTGAACTGAAACAGCTTCCGCAAAGAACAGTTGAGCAAATTAAGGCATTAAACCCCACTTTGCAAACTACAGCCTTCAAGTAATATAGTGGGTTCGAATCCAGGCTAATGTTGTTTTGAAATGTTTTAATACCAGTTGGCAATGTTTTGCTCTTGTATCGTTTTGTTTCAACATTGGTCTGACATCCGAATAAACAATTTGTGAATAAATAGGTCTTGTTTTGGTCTTAAAACAGGGATCTAATGCTAGATAAGAAACGGTGGCCTGAAATTATCAAGAATTATTTATATTATTCATTACATTTCCCATTTATTGTATTTTATTAACATCTACCCAAACCCAAAAACTATCACAGTGCTGTAAAATTATTAATTATAGTTTTACAGTGTTACAAAAATGATGCTATATTGATGGCGTAACTGCAGCTGTATCCTATTTAGGCTACACAAAACAGAAACATGATTAAAATACAAGAAACCATCAGAATATTTGTACAAGTCGGGATTCGAACCCAAAATGTAATTTGAAGCACAGTATCAGCATGCACACGTGCAGTCCACTAGGCCGTATGAAACGGGAAGGTTTTTGACCTTGGCAGCTAAATGTAGATTTGCCAGGTCTCAAAATGCTTTTAAGCTGATCCATGCTTTGAATCGCTTTAGTCACGTGACCAGGTGTTTCGAAACACTTTAGTCACATGACTTGGGTGCTTCGGATCATGCTTCGGTGCAGTGTTTCGAAACACTTGTGCTTCGGGATCTCGACACTGTGTCAGTTTCACGTCAGCCATCCCTAGTTCAAACCAAGCCAAGTGGTGCTCGCTGCAGAGCCATTTGAGGAGAGGTGAGCTCCAGAGAGGGGGAGCTTAAGCTTGAGCTCCACCTTTTTTGCACTTCTTCTACGAGTGATGTCACTGGGGGTAGGGTTAGGGGTGGGGTTGGTGTACGCATTAAAACAGCTTACAGGAGGAGGAGCGACAGCTCATGCTCCCCCTCTCTGGAGCTCACCTCTCCTCAAATGGCTCTGCAGCGAGCACCCTCTCAACCAAGCGGCAACCTACCGCTCTTTCTCAGGAAGCCAATACGGAAGTAACTAAAACTGCAATTCATCCGAAATTCCGCTAGTCCTGGCCGCTCCTGGCTCCAAAACAGAGCAAATTTCAATTGAGCCCACTGTTAGAATGGTCAACTTTACAGCAGAAAAAAAGGTGTTTACAGCCTGGTACAAAAAAGATTTTGGCTAATACAGCTAATATTACCCTTCATGACAACTGTGAGGGGGGTGAATTTTTTTATAACTCATCCGTTTTCTTTATATTAAGTTATATTAAGTTTGCATAATTAAGGGCGTGGCCACTTGAGTGACAGCTAGGTCTCGGTCGCCGTCACGTCACCTCAGCTGAATCCTGCAGATTAGCCACTGAACTCGGCATATTTATCATATTTCTGTGTTGTTTTATGTGGCTTTACACAGTCGACTGCCTTTTGGACTTGTTTCCTACAATTATTAGATGGCATGGCATGCTGAGTGAACTTAATTGTGCTCACAAACCATTCACATTGCCTCCGTTTCCCCTGTGAGTAAAGTTATATGCTTATATACCATCTCTATACATGTATTTGTTTTATTTAAGATCATTTATCGTTTATATTTATATTTAGAGCTGTAAAGCACTCCAGAATCTGTCAGATTGATTAGCTGTAGGCTCTAGATCAGTCATCTGAAGCGTTGTCATTCAGTGTTATGCTGGATTTCATCAATAGTCTTGCATTAACTAACACAGACTATATCTGAAGTGTTTGGATGTAATTCGCGTTTTCATCCTGTTGAAAAACGTCATAAGAACAGTGTTTAGTGGCTCAATGTATTACAGCAGTGTTTTTAAAAGTCTAAACACTTTATTGATATAGTGTACAACCAAGCACAAGTGGTCAGAACACAAACGAGTCACAAGTGATAAAGTATTAAGCATTCTCCCAAAGTTAACCAGGTGTCTGAACCAGGTCCAAGCAAAATGCAGCATGCGTCTGTAGCTCCGCCCACTCTCCGCCTCTTTGCCCTTGTTTGGTATCCCGCCGTGGGTGTGATGACGTGCAAACAAAATGGCGACAGTCGGCCGCGCCTACTTGTGGCTTCTTTTGCGCTCTTTAGAAACCTATGGGTGAAGACACGGATACTACGTCCATATATTTTACAGTCTATGGTTCAAACCCATTCAGACACACCTAGGCTAGCTAATCAAGCTCTTACTAGGCTTTCTAGAAGCATCCTTGCAGGTGTGTTGAAGAAAGTTGGAGCTAAAATCTGCAGGACACCGACCCTCCAGGACCAAGCTTGGACACCCCTGCCATAGAAGAACCAATCCATCGTTGATTAATACTTTTTTAGTCTGTGTATCCAAACTAATAACTTAAATAACAGGCTTCTTTAAGACATTTATTATCATTTAACTTTATGAACTATACTATTCTTAATGGATTTTCCATGTTAGTCGCCAGCCTTTAATTTTCTCTTTGATTTCAGACATAAAGATGAAGAACGAGGAGAAACTTCATCATGTCTTGAAATGTTTGACCTGCACTGAGTGTGGAAAGAGTTTCGCATCCAAACAGAATCTCAAAGTTCACATGATGATCCACAATGGAGAAAAGCCATTCACATGTAGTCAGTGTGGGAAGAGTTTCAGACGGTCATCATCCCTTAATCAACACCTGCTGATCCACACCGGAGAGAAACCACACAAATGTGATCAATGCAGCAAAACATTTTTGAAGCTTTCAAACTTGAGGGAGCATCTTAGAGTTCATACGAAGGAGAAACCTTATTCATGTTCTGAGTGCGGAAAGAGTTTTACAGTGCAGTCAAGTTTGATGAAACATCAGAAGATCCACACTGGTGTGAGAGAGTTTGTGTGCTTTGAGTGTGGAAAGACTTTTATTACAGCTAAACATTTGGAGCAACACCAGAGGATTCACACTGGAGAGAAACCGTACGAGTGTTCACACTGCGACAAGAGATTCAGTCACTCAGGACATCTGAAAGCACATGAGAGGACTCACACTGGAGAGAGACCCTACAAGTGTTCAGACTGCAACAAAACATTCAGTTACTTAGGACATATGAAAGCACACCGGATGATTCACACTGGAGAGAAACCTTACAAGTGTTCACACTGCGACAAGAGATTCATTTGCTCAGGAAACCTGAGAACGCACCAAAGGATTCACAATGAAGAGAAACCGTACAGTTGTTCACACTGCGGCAAGAGATTCTGTCAGTTAGGAAACCTGAAAACACACGAGATGATGCACACCGGAGAGAAGCCGTACAAGTGTTCACACTGCGACAAGAGCTTCAGTCGGTCAGGACATATGAAGAAACATCAGAGGATTCACACTGGAGAGAAACCGTACAAGTGTTCACACTGCGACAAGAGATTCAGTGGGTCAGGGTATTTGATCAAACATCTGAGGATTCACACTGGGGAGAAACCTTACAGGTGTTCACACTGTGACAAGCGATTCAGTTGCGCAGGAAATCTGACAACACATGAGAGGATCCACACCGGAGAGAAACCTTATAAGTGTTCACACTGCGACATGAGATTCAGTCATTTAGGAAGCCTGAAATGGCATAAAAGGATTCACACTGTAGAGAAACCACTCTAATGACACTGATGTAGCAAAACATTGTAATGTGTGGTATGTTTTTCATATTAATGTACTTAATACCTTAAGTTAAGACCATTCTAAGGGCCCACGCAAGGACTCTTCACTTTCGTCTGCATCCTTTTGCTTGTCATAGGGCCAGTGAAGGCCAGCGGCACCCCTGGTTGTGATTAAAAAAAAATGTACAATTTGGTTTCTGACGAATTTAGTTTTGTTTCTGGGAAGTGGTTTGGCAACTGTCAGGCATTATAATCAATGGCTACTTTTCATTATTAACAATGATTAGACGATAGTACCCAAGATGTATACTTGTATAGGTCTATGGAAGGAACCTTCTATTAAAAAAAGCCAATCATTGAGCTGTAGACTAGTGTGACCAAACTCCGTTCTGGAGGGCTGTTGTCCTGTGGAGTTTAGTTACAACCCCAACTAGACACACCTGAACCAGGTAATCAAGCTCTTTCTAGGTATAATAGAAACTTCCAGGCAGGTGTGTTGAAAGAAGTTGGAGCTAAACTATGCAGGAAATTGGCCGTCCAGGACAGAGTTTGGGTACCCCTGCTAACACAATGCCTGAATAGTTTGCATCTTGCAGGATTCTAAGTGTGGACATTCCGCTGAGACTGCACTACCCTCGGAAGCCTTGCAGATCGTGAAAGGAGGTTTCAAAAAGCATGTTCATGACATCATGTAGTCTGAACGGCACAGCAATACCGAGTAATGTAAACTAGGCTAAAGCAGAAGTAAACTTTTTTTTTTGTATTAGGTCCTATCCCCTGCCCTGTCCCAAAACATGTCCCAAGCCTACAAGCTTTAGCCATTAGATGAGGAATACCTTGGATGAGGAATTTTTCTGAACCGACCCAGGGATCCCACTATATTTGATCCCCTTTCGAAAAGAACCACGGGGAGCTCCCGCCTGGTACCTTCACACCACAGCTTCCCTGATTTCTCCATACACTTCAAGCGACTCTCACCTGATCATCTGCTTCCATTCCTAACATCTGAAATGGATCATCTTTCCAAGAGTCCTTGGCATACTTCTGTCAGGCCACCTCAGTCCACGCCACCCACTTTTACAGTTGAAATACCCCCCTCCACTACTACTAGTGTGTCAGCAGTTCCAAGTTTCCCATTCCTACAGTCCAATCCCTCAATTCTGGCTTCCTTTCTGAACAAAACCATGGAGAGATCTTTCAACCTTCTTGCCTTTCATCTGCTGCTACACAGAGCCTGCATCTGCTCTGGTTGCCAGTGTCTTGGTGGGGGGGGGGGGGGTCAACTTTATATAAAGTCAACTTTAGGTATAAAGTTTAGGTATAAAGTTAGGTATAAAGTCAACTTTATACCATAAAGTTGACTTGATTTCAACTATCCTCGATGCTTACTCCGGAGAAGACGCGCCGGGCTGTTTCTCATCGCCGGTTCTCATTGAAAATGAATGACTTCAGGCTACTTTGACGCTCTTGCTGCTTTCGGTTTGTGATCGCTCCTCAGTTTGTGAAGGCTTCCCCGCGTTGTCGCTCCACCCCGCCTCCTCTCCCCGCTCCTCAAATTGTGATCACTTCCCCGTGTTGTCTCTCACCCCCCCATCCTCAGGGGGCCCCGTCGGTGATCCCTGCAGGGGGGCCTTCGCATTTTGCACTACGCCACTGTTTGTCAGTGCACGTTAGTCCACTCCACCCACTCCTAGAAATACCCACCCCTACTTCTACTAGTGTGTCAGCAGTTTCAGGTTCCTCGTTCCTAGATCCAATTTTAATCGCACCCACTTACACTTGTGAAATGGAAACTGATCCAGGAACTGTGTACTGTAAAGTTCCTGTCAAGCTCTGACAAAGTCCCACACATCAATCGCTTTTCTGATCCTTTCTTCAACAAATGGCAGGTGAATCCCTCATTGTAAGCGTGTAGATCGCTGAAGCGCCCGTCAGAAAAATGACAGGGACACAGCTCAGGGCTGGGGCTATAATGCTGAGGTATTTTTGCACATATAATCTTCAACCACTGACTCTTCACAGTCTCATCTTTGGGTAAAAGAAAAATAGCACTAACTTACTCCTCACACTTCAGAGCACAGCGTCTTCACGACATGGTTCAGCTGGGATCTGCTGCAGTGTTTGTCTTCCTCTTTTTTTTCTGCAGTGTTTGTGGGCGGAGCCTGGGGTTTCAATTTTGCCAGGTATGCACACGCAACAAATAGGCGGGGCTTGAGTCATCGATGTCAGGCTGACATGGCTAAAGACTCGTTACCCCCACAATTCATTTGAACCACTCTGAGTCGACTCTTTTATAGATGAATCAATAGTTTTAAACGGCGCACTTTCAGATTTAAGCCTTAGCTGGATATTTCACTTCACTCAGAGCGGTGCTACATGAAAGTCTTTCTCAAAAACTCATAATAAGGGCTCTTTAAAAAATCAATTAATGTCAAAAATTGTAAAGCTATAAAGACCTATTTGAAAATTATAATATTAATAATTAGTGAATTTATTTACTTATTTATTTTTGGGGGTAGTTTTGCTTGTAATTGTGGTCTGAACGTTTATTTTCCTGTTTTTATTTTTATTTAATTCTTGGTTTAGTTCAGTTTTGTTCACTAAACTTTCATTTTTGTCTTTGCTTTGTAACTTCTATTCATTTATCAATATTTTAAATTGAACATATAGTAATTTACAACAACTTGGCATTATCAGTACATCTTCACATTAGGAAAAACAAAACCAAAAAAGTCCAAATAAAGAAGAAATGACATATATTAACATAAAAATAGGTAAAATAATAGGTATCTAAACATAATACAATAAAGCAAAGGGGATAGGTTTTTTTTCTGTAATTTGTACTTTTCTTTCAAAGACAGAAGATTAATTGTTTTGCTTTGTTATTATATTTTCTCAATAAAAATATGTATTTTTTGTATGCTATTACACCGCCGAATCAATAGATGGCGCTGAGTTTATGCGAAAGGCGAGAAATCCACTTCCTGACACAGTTGTAAACAGGCTGCTGCTGTGGAAAGACGCAAATTCTGTTTTTCACAGGTAGGATAGTGTTAAATAAATGTAATTTCTGCTGTACATCTGTTAATCAAAGCATCATTCACAAGCGTTTGCTTGAGTTTGGAAGTGTTTATATGATCTATTAAGTGTTTTGATGTACTGAGGGTTATACATGTGTACACACAGACATGAGTACAGATGTTATTACACATTACACCGTAATTAAGTATACATATGTAAACCATTGTCTAAACCAGGGGTAGGCAACCCAAAATGTTGAAAGAGCCATATTGGACAAAAAAATATATATGTCTGGAGCCGCAAAAAATGTAAAGCCTTATAATGAAGGAAACACATGCTGTATGTATCTATAGTAGCTATATTAGCCTACTATAAAAATGACTAAGTTGGCTACAAATACATAATAAGCCTTCATGATTGAATAGCCACTGAAATCAGGTGGTTGGTGTTGATTTCGTTGTCATTTAAACACTTCAGCACAGCCTCTGGTCTTTCAGTGGTATTAATTTGATCATTTCTTCTTGCGGCTCATCAGAGTTCACATACCTGCATAAAAGCACATTGAATATCAGTCACATCACTGGCAATTGAGTATGCTGGCATTGAATTATGTCCTTGGTTTGCTGATCGGTGATGTTACCTGCCATTTTAATAGCCCTCTCCTTCACTGTCTTAACGGAGAGAGGTATATCTTTAATTGTTTGTATTATCTTGGTTTTGTTTTTGAAGTCTGCAAATAGGTGTTCTAATATGTTGATGAATGACTCCTTCATGTAGTCACCATCTGTGAACGGTTTTCCATGCTTTATTATCTCCCGGTTTGTTTACAACAGCCACCTGCCTGGCATCCCGCCCTGCTGATAGAAACCTGTGTCGCAGGTTATGACGCAAATCTTTATTGACAGAAATGTTGAAATTAAATATTAATTCTACACACTTTTACAGCACTTGAAAACGTTAAAAATGTTTGTCCTCCTATAGAAATCATATTAAAACAAAAATATATACTAACCTTCCCCATCTTTTTGAACATTTTTGAAAAAGCTCCAGGGATCTGGAGCCGCGGGATGCTGACCCTGGTCTAAACTGACAGAATCTATATTAATAAATAGTTCCTTTTATTTATAAACTAAACCAACGTTTGCTACAAATGTAATTGATTAAATTGAATAATTTGATAAGTTTCAGGCATTCAAAATGAATTTTAGTTTTGTCATAAAATATATGTCTGTGCTGTGTGTATAAATGCATATGTGCAAGAAAATAATTGTTTATATTTAGATTAACTATATAAAGGGGTTGGACAATAAAACTGAAACACTGTCCAATTTAGTGCTGGAGTTTCATGGCTAAATTTGACCAGCCTGCTGGCCAATCTTCGTATATATACACAGTTAAAGTCAG
This sequence comes from Danio rerio, assembly GCF_052040795.2. Classification (NCBI taxonomy): domain Eukaryota; kingdom Metazoa; phylum Chordata; class Actinopteri; order Cypriniformes; family Danionidae; genus Danio; species Danio rerio. Next base: position 1,653,700 of record NC_141042.1, read on the forward strand.
AATTATAAGCCCCCTTTGAATTTTTTTTTAAAATGATGTTTAACAGAGCAAGGAAATTTTCACAGTATGTCTGATAATATTTTTTCTTTTGCAGAAAGTCTTATTTGTTTTATTTTGGCTAGAATGAAAGCAGTTTTTAATTTTTTAGACACCATTTTAAGGACATGGTTATTAGCCCCTTTAAGCTTTATAATTTTTCTTGGTAGTCTACAAAACAAATCATCGTTATACAATGACTTGCCTAATTACCCTAACCTGCCTAGTTAACCTAATTAACCCAGAGTTAAGCCTTTAAATGTCACTTTAAGCTGAATAGAAGTGTCTTGAAGAATATCTAGTCTAATATTATGTGCTGTCATCATGGCAAAGATAAATGCACATTTAAAAACAGCCACAAGGCTGACCAAAGTGCTGAACGTAAGACAGAGTTAGGGTGCTTTGACACCTACACTTTTGTATCGGAACGTGTCTCGTTTGCCCAGTTAGCGCGGTTCGTTTGGCATATGTGAACAGGGCAATCGCGCTCTGTTCCGCGCCAAAGTAATCGCTCCGAGATCGCTTGAATGAGGTGGTCTCGGCTCGATTGAAACGAACCCTGGAGCGGTTCGATTGCAGTGAGAAAGCATTCCGATCCGAGCGCTGTTGTATCACTTTGTTTTATGGATATGTAATAGGCTTACGGCTATATGAAGAGAGAGTTATGAGTAGGGCGGGAAGTTTCGCGAGTCTCCGGATGCCCGCAAACGAGTGATGATCTCCCGCTAATCTCGCGTTTCCCTCCCGGTCCTCAAATAGGCATCGTCGCGCACCCTTCTCACCCCTCCCCACCGCACCTCTCCTCAGACACGTCGCGCGTGCACCCTGTCAATCACCACCAAACCACCACCTCTCCTGACAGCTGAGCGGGACTCTGCAAAATAAACCCTGACACTCTGACCAATGTGAGGAGAGTTTACTCGCACGTGACTTGTTTTAGCTCTTTTGGTCCGATTAGAAACTTTGCAGTGTGAAAGAGAACCGCTCCAAGAGCAAAGAGCAACAATGTAACTACTGTAATCTCTGTTTCAGAACAACTGAATCAATTCACAGGTGTGAAAGCAGCCTAAAATATAAAGACATATTATAAAAAAACACAAAGATAAACTAAGAGAAACGACTTAAGTTTAAAAATGAAGCATTAGAAAAGAATGTTTTATATTTACAAACCGCTATCAGTCAGTTTAGTATGACTTAAACCATCATAACGCCTGTTCCCGGACACCTGAATAACTGATTTAATCGTTGATTTCAGATCTGATGATGGAGAACGAGGAGAAATTCGACCCCGCCAGGACCTGTTGGACCTGCACTGAGTGTGGGAGGAGCTTCACATGCAAGCGGAGTCTGGTGGTTCACATGAACATCCACACCGGAGAGAAACCGCACACGTGTACCGAGTGCGGGAAGAGCTTCCGACAATCATCATCCCTTTACCAGCACATGAGGATCCACACGGGACAGAAGAAATTCATCTGCGATCAGTGTGGGCTGAGTTTCAGACAGTCGCCGCACCTTAAACGACACATGATGATCCACACGGGAGAGAAGACACACAAGTGTGACCAATGCTGCAAGACTTTTTTGAGGGCCTCAGGTCTGAAGGTCCATTTCAGAGTTCACACTAAAGAGAAGCCGTACTCGTGTTCTCTGTGCGTAAAGCGCTTTACACACAAACAGAATTTAATGAAGCATCAGATCGTGCACACCGGGGTGAGAGAGTTCGTGTGCTTCGAGTGTGAGAAGACTTTTATTTCTGCTGAACATTTGAAACTGCACCAGAGGATTCACACCGGAGAGAAGCCGTACGAGTGTTCACACTGTTACAAGAGATTCAGTCGGTCAGGACATCTGAAAGCACACGAGAGGGTTCACGTTGGAGAGAACCCATGCTGATGACGCCGGTGCGGCATGATCTATTTTAATGTGTGAAGAGTTTCTCTCATCAGATTCATGTTGGCTGTGATTAGTTATAACACACCAAGTTACTGTGTTTAAATCAATGGCTGGAAAAGTAAAGTGATTACTGTTCATTTTTATTTAATCACAGTTAATATTAGGGCTGCACGACATTGGGAAAATCTGATAATGCGGTATTTTATTTTTCTGCAATAAATATTGCAGCATGACAGTTTGATTAAGCAATATTTGACGGTTTTCTAGGAGTCGTAGGGTGCTTTCACACTTGCACTTTTGGTCCGCACCCTGGTTCGTTTGACGTCATAGTACGGTACGTTTAGCTATTGTGAACGTGTCTTCTGAACTCGGGTGCGCACCCGTGAAACGTACCCGAGTTCGCCTGAAAGAGGTGGTCTGGGGTACGGTTCATGCGAACTCTGGTACGGTTCACTTCTGATGTGAATGCAATCGTACCAAATCACTGAAGTGAACCGCCAACTGTACAACAAACTATCGTTTTCATAACATTAGTTCCATTTCGGCGCTTCCTTTTGAGACCGTCACCTAGCAACGGCCGTAAACAAAACAGCAGTTCGATGACGCAAGTGTGGGGTTCAGAAGGAAAAAAGACATTGTGAACTCAAACTAGGGCTGGGCGATTTTTCCGATTTTTTTTTTTTTTCGAATAATTCGAATTTACGTTTTGACGACAATTTAATTTTAAATTAAATTGAGAATCGCGTTTTATTTTTTAAATATATATTTAATACATTATAATGGCACCAATGCGCTTTGTTTCACTCTCTGTATGAAGCAGGAAGCACACCAGAAGCGCCTCTCGGCGACGCGCCGCGCACGCAGTTCATTTTTCAGCCATGCCATCTGAGTTTGATGTTAAATATCATGCGAATGTGCGTGTTTGGTGTGTGATAGTTTAAACTATCATGTCCACGCCGTGTCGCGGCACTTCTGGTGTGCGACCTGCTTGACTGCCTGTTAAAGCGTGAAGTCATGTAGGATTTTACTTGTTGCATTAGTCTGAGTCACATTTGTGTGGATTGTCAAGACATTCCCTCATCAAGTCGATAAACTCGATCTCAACATGTGTGAAGGACGTAAAAGCCTGCCATGTGAAAAACCGCGCCGATCTTTTGGTTTGAACACGAGTAGAGGTGAGGGACTGTAGCAGTGAAAATGAAAGTAGCCGCCCTCATGACGTCATTTAGCGGACCTAGTTGAAAACCAGACAAATCAGGCAGCATAATACAGAGAGTGGAGCAAAGCGCATCAAATGATCGATATTTAAAAGGGGAAAAAGAAAAACAGATTAAATATATTATTTTATATTAGACACACATCTGGTGCTTGTATTTGCTCCTGCTATACATCCACAACTTCACACATTGGGTTAAATTAGGCTTTGCAGTTTCCATGTTCAGTCCTTTTCTTCCACTGTATCTTTTTAAGAAAAAGGCAGCAACAATATAACCTGACATTCAATCAGAAGACAAAGACAAAGACGAGCTGACAGCCAATCTTTCCTATAGGCTCAGCAAAACTTGCAAAAAACACCTCTGTATTCCTGCAACTGCAATATTTACACAAATATTTCTTATTCAAATCTTCAGCAACAATATTTAACTCGTGAAATTGTTTTACATTTATTTACACCTTGACCGATTTTTGTATGACATGGACATTAAAAATACAAAATATGGTTCCTTAACCAAATGGTTTTTCAAGTTACTTATAAAGAGAATGTTACATCAGTCCTGTTGTTGTAATATTTTGAGAAGACTAGTAACACAATAAAATCGTGAATCGGTCAAACTTTATAAAAAACCTAGATTTTTTTTCTTTTTGCAAAATCGCCCAGCCCTAACTCAAACCAACCGAGAAGGTGGCAGGGGGAGACAATCGAACTTGGGTACGGTCCAGGCAAATGAACCAAGTGTGAAAGCACCCTAAATGTTGCTTTCTGATGTGTGCTGCAGAGAAGAGAACAGGGGCTGCGTCTGAAACCGCCTACTATTCAGTAAGTACCACATTTGAATTTAAACGTTCTACTTAGAGATGGCTGACGTGAAACTGACGTTTTGACAGTGTCGAGATCCTGAAGCGCAAGTGTTTCGAAACACTGCACTGAAGCATGATTCGAAACACCCAGATCATGTGACTAAAGTGTTTTGAAACACCTGGTCACATGACTACAGCGATTCAAAGCATCGATCAGTTCTGAAGCGTTTCGGAGAGTCTGCTTTTGACTGACAGGGTCAGAAAAAACTTCCGTCTTAAAGGGCATCTAGGTTACCCCTTTTTTCAGATTTAATATAAGTGTTTTGCATCTCCAGAATGTGTATGTGTAAAGTTTCAGCTCCAAACACCCATCAGATTTTTCATTATACCTTTAACTAGATCCTGTTTCATACATATTTCCACCAGGTGGTCGTTTTGTTGTACTGCGCCTTTAAGGCGAGTCCTCCCCGCCTATGTGTCTTTCTGCGTGCCTTAGTCTTTTCCCTCGGCTGCGTCAGACAACAGACAGACTTAAAGGAAGAAGATGTCACACAGCGTTTGTGAGAAATACTACAGTAGGAACTTTACCAATGAGTATTTGCACTCATTCACACTCATACACTACGGACAATTTTGTTAATCAGTTCCCCTATAGCGCATGTGTTTGGACTGTGGGGGAAACCGGAGCACCCAGAGGAATCCCACATCAACATGGCGTGAACATGCAAACTCCACACAGAAACGCCTACTGATCCAGCCGGGACTCAAACCAGAGACCTTCTTGCTGTGAGGTGACAGTGCTAACCACTGAGCCACCGTCCCGCCCTTTTCCCCATTAAACAGAAATTGGAGAAAAAATAAACAGGGGCTAATAATTCTGTTTCCCAGAGATGGGTTGCAGCTGGAAGGGCATCCGCTGTGTAAAAATGTGCTGGATAAGTTGGCGGTTCATTCCGCTGTGGCGACCCCGGATTAATAAAGGGATTAAGCCGAAAAGAAAATGAATGAATAATTATTCTGACTTCAACTGTATATATTTGTAGTATTTATTTGTAAAATTTGTTTATAATTTTATTTTTTTAATTAATGAGAATGAAAACGACTTAAGCTTGCAACTTCTGATGTATTTTTATTTTCTAAATTGAAGCTTTTAGCATAATAAAACTATTTAAGCTGTAGGTTCAATTGGTCTGAGGACAATGACGGTTTGTACATTTGTAAAGTGTTTTTAATAAAGAACAATCTGAGAACCAAACGAATGACATATTCATCTACAGAACAACTCCCACAAATCAACCTTCAGTCCATTTGAGATATTTTTGGGATGAAATGCGTCTTATTCACTGCATTTGTTTATATTTCAGGGACAGATAATGTTGATTTCTGGTGGAATGGCCCTATGTATAGCCGCTTTTAATCAACAAATATCCATTCCGGTTAGATTGGTGACCTCTCTTGTTTATAGAATTGTTGTCTCTCTGCACATATTTTGGGACTCAAAACTTCGTCTCGGCATTATGACGTCATCATCAGCGCGCGTTCCCGTATCTGTTTTCTGGGGCGAGTCGAGGTGAGTTTTACAGTTATATTTTTTCTTCGTATTTACCAGAATGTTAACTGCACTGAGCACAGTTTACACGCAGCAGTGTACAAACTATCCAGATATCAAACTGACACAATTTCAGCCTAACATTGACGTCGCTTCAAACTGGTTTTGCTCACCGGAGTAATGTTGAATCAACGTCCGAGATGTCATTCAGAAGTAACGTCAAATCGACGCGGTTTGTTTACTTGACCAACGGTGAGTGGATGTTTATTTTCAGTCGATAGAAACTTTCAGCCTGATAGGTTTGTCTACCTAGCTTTGACACTAGCTGTGTCTCATTTCAGAGGCTGCATCCTCCGAAGGATGACTTCAAAGGTCAAAGCGTTTTGAAATGAGACGATCTAGCCTACATAGAGGGAAAGTTTGTTTTATTGGAGTCAGACATTCTCCTTAATAATATAATTTCAGAAAAGTGTTCTTTGCAAATTGTAAATAGGGAAATCATATTAGCAGCAAATGACTATCAAAGTACAACATTGTTCACAGTCAATTAGATATAAATAGTGATAATTGCATGCTAATTCCGATCGAATAGTCAAAGTAACTTGGTAAACAATATAGAGACTGCTAAATGAATGAATGTGTGTATATAAAACCAACTTTACCTCTATCTAGCTTACAGAGGACGGATCTCATCACCAAATCTTTCAAAGTGATTTTAAAACTTATTATATCGATGTGAAGGCAAAACAAGTCATACAAAAGCTGGAAATATATTTGCTTTGATCCATACATGTACACATAAAAATGTAAACTTTCTATAAAATTCACTCTTTAGTAAGAAACATCATACTCTTTTTTTATTTTTTATTATTATTTTTAAACGTGTTTAGATATCAAAGTAAAATAATTTTAATTCTTTCTATTTGAAAGCAACCTCTTTAAATGGCAAAATATAAATAGACAGGAGAATATTAATTACAGTGGCATAGCGTGACGGGCCCGCAGGGGACTCTCGTGCCTTAAGGGGGCCCCACGAGATCCCCCCACCCCTTCCCCGTGACCGTTACAACCCCCCAGCATGGGAAGTATGAACCGTACTTAGCAGTGAAAATGAAACCGAAAGCGTGCACATCATTTAAATAATCATATGGCATTATAGAGTAATCAGTGGCGTAGCGACGGGCCCACACTGAGCGTGATTTCCCCCCACCCCGCTCAGCATGATTTCCGGGTACCCCCGCATTTTGCGCTACGCCACTGATTAATTATATTATGTGTTCAGGTTAATATAAAAAGCCAAATCAGTAATTGATTTAGTGTTAATCTTTGCAGGTTTGCCCCTCCTCCTCCTCCAGTTCAGCTATAAATACTGGAGTATTCCCATCAGTCTACAAGTGAAGACGAGCATCAGAGCATCAGGAAGAATTGAAATCTGAAAGACAGAGTTTATTGAAGGACAGAGAGAAGATGAGTGATCCAGAACCCTGCAGAATTAAAGCGGAAGAGGCTGAAGAACAAATTGGTTGGTGTTTATTTATGATTATTTCCTATAGTCACAACAAAGTTTGCAGCTTTAAAAAGATTCATACTTAAAACTTGAGAACAATCATTAAATAAATATTTTTTTAAACTCAGTACAGAATATACCCTGTATCATAACTGTCATTCTGTCATTCTGAGTGGTAATGGTATGGTATGGTTCAGTACGGGTCACCTTTATCAGGCTTGTGTCTCCACTACCAAACGGTGTCAATGGTACCATAATATCAATAAAATGTTACGAGTTGCTTCTAAACTCATCTACAACTAGCCCAAATGTTGATCACAATACAAACAAGTCAGAACTAGAATGCTTTAAGAAAGAGAATATAATCATTTATTGTTTTCCTGGCGTTTTGTCTATGATTAGCTTAGTTCAGCTCTTCTGACATGTCTTGAGATTTGAGTCATTTGTTTGTGACACAGACAGGCACACCCAACGACTCGAGTAGTTGTTGCCAACTATTTCCGATGAAAAGTAGGCCTTAAAGTAGAGCCTGCTCGAAGAGTAGCTATATGTTGGCAGATAATGTCACGCACTAGTTTGCATATTTACATTTACATTTAGTCATTTAGCAGATGCTTTTATCCAAAGCGACTTACAAATGAGGACAAGGAAGCAATTTACACAACTATAAGAGCAACAATGAAGAAGTGCTGTAGGCAAGTTTCAGGTCTGCAAAGAAAATGTAAGAAGCAAAACATTAGTAAATTTTTTTTGTGTTTTTTTTTTTGTGTTGTTTTTAGTAGTTAGCGGTGTAGCCAGAGAGGGAATTGCAGATTAGGAAGTGAAGTGGAGACTAAATAGTTTTTAGTCGTTTCTTGAAGACAGCGAGTGACTCTGCTGTTCTGATGCAGTTTGGGAGTTCATTCCACCAACTGGGCAGATTGAACGCGAGAGTTCGGGAAAGTGATTTCTTCCCTCTTTAGGATGGAACCACGAGGCGACGTTCATTCACAGAACGCAAGTTTCTGGAGGGCACATAGATGCAGAAGTGAGAGCAGATAAGAAGGAGCAAAGCCAGAAGTCACTTTGTAAGCAAACATCAGAGCTTTGAATTTGATGCGAGCAGCAACTGGCAGCCAGTGCAAACGGATGAGCAGCAGAGTGACATGTGCTCGTTTAGATTCATTAAAGACCACTCGTGCTGCTGCGTTCTGGAGCAGCTGAAGAGGTTTGATAGAGTTAGCTGGAAGCCCGGCTAGTAGAGAGCATATCGGTGACATCACGTAGTATCTGACAAGCGTAAACCCATCATGTTTCTACTCTCTGAGGCGTTGTGTATTATATTATAATAAAACATTACTTACAGATGCATAATAAATAGATTCTTATTAACTTATTACTTTGCGTGATGACGTCATTTTGTAATCGCAACTCAAAATCTTCATGTAGTATACAAAATAATTAATGTTTTCTCAAACTGACTGGCCATCTCAGCAAAAATCATTATTTGAAATATGTCCATTTAGATTTGTATGAAACACTGATTTTTTGTAAAAAAGTAGTACAAACACTTTTTGATAAGAATTTTTTATTTTTAAATGTAATGCTGATAATGAACAGGTACAGTCTTTAAAACAACCACAGCTTGTGTACTTACTCTTTTTAGCTTGTGTACATTTGTAATCGTGACATTAATTATAGCACCATTGGAATTTATTGCTACCAAAATCACCAAAAATTATACTTGTTAACAAATATCAGTAAACTAACAGGTATGAAATGAAATCCGAGCTAGCAATTTACTCTACTGAGTGAAGCCTGCAGCCACTGCTCTTTTGCGTCTCTAAAGAATAAAGAAAGTCTAAAGGAAGGTAAAAGTGAAAGAGTAAGGTCAACAACTGGCTATTCTCAGCCAACAAATACAAAACATGCAGTTCTCTACTTGTAGTCATTAAGCAGACGCTTTTATCCAAAGTGACTTACAAATGAGAACAAGGAAGCAATTTACACAACTATAAGAGCAACAATGAAGAAGTGCTGTAGGCGAGTTTCACGTGTGTAAAGAAAGTGTAAGAAGGAAAACATTAGTAATTTTTTTATTTTATTTTTTACTTACCTGGAGCGTCTAAACATCAAGTTACTTAACAGTTGAAAAGGTGACCGTGGTCTTTAGGGTGTGCAAGTGCAAGCAACGCTCCCATTTCTGTGTCCATGTTGTTGTTTACAGTGAAGGCTGGTCTGCTGTCTTCCGGTAGAGTTAATGCCATGTGTTATAGTCATGTGATAGGGGCTTGACGAATAAGGGAAGGATACGCAATGACACAAAAGCCCCAATCAGGTAGCGAATCTCAGCAATCCCGCCTCTGTTTTCAGATGTCTCCGTTTTCCCCCATCCACACTGAGACGGAGCAGCAGCGATTCAGAATGAGAACGGCCTCTCCAGCGTTTCCAAAACGCTCCGTTTTCAGCGCTCGAAAACTCCGGTGTAGTGTGGACGGATGGCATAATCGTAGCAAAACTTCAAACTAAAACGCATTAGTGTAAACGGGGCCTGAGATGACCTCCTGGCTATAATGCCAGAAGTTCTGCTGGATGGGTAAAGGAGCGAGACAGGCCAAGGGAACCAATATGCTTTTACTAACTAGAACTTTGCCTTTGTATAGGTGGACTGGCACAACTTTTCACACAGTGGGGTTTTTTCCATACGTAATGTTGAAAGACTCAATTGGGATCACATAAACGTACACATTTCTCTCTAATTTCTTATATAAAGTTTCATTTTGATTTCAGATCTGATGTTGGACAACGAGGAGAAACTTGATCATGACAGGACCTGTTTGACCTGCACCGAGTGCGGAAAGAGTTTCACATGCAAGCGGAGTCTGGTGGTTCACATGAACATCCACACCGGAGAGAAACCGCACACGTGTGGTCAGTGTGGGAAGAGTTTCCGACAATCATCGTCTCTTTATCAGCACATGAGGATCCACAATGGACAGAAACCCTTCGTCTGTGATCAGTGTGGGAAGAGTTTCAGACAGTCGCCGCACCTTAAACGACACATGATGATCCACACGGGAGAGAAACCACACAAGTGTGACCACTGCAGCAAAACATTTTTGAGGGGTTCAGATCTGAGGGTCCATTTCAGAGTTCACACAAAGGAGAAGCCGTACTCGTGTTCCTTGTGTGGAAATAGTTTTACATATCTACAGAATTTAAGAAAGCACCAGATAATTCACACTGGTGTGAAGGAGTATGTGTGCTTAGAGTGCAAGAAGACTTTTTTTACAGCAGGACATTTGAAGCTGCACCAGAGGACTCACACCGGAGAGAAGCCGTATGAGTGTTCACACTGTGGCAGGAGATTCAATCAGTCTGGACATCTGAAAACACATGAGAGGATTCACACTGGCGAGAAACTGTACTAATGACACTGGACTTGTGTGTATTGGTTTGATTCACAATTTTAGGGTCATGGTTTCAGTATATGATAATAATAATAATAATAACTTACATTTATTTATTGCTTTTCTAGGCGCTTTACAGGTTTTTACCAGGTTATTGGTGGAGAGGAGATCGAGTGATGAAGTCAATTAGGATATGGGGTTGGTTAGAAGGCCCGGTTAAGATACCAGGGACACACCCCTACTCTTTTCGAAGGACATCTAGGATTTTTAATGACCACAGAGAGTCAGGACCTTGGTGCTCACTGACAGCATAGTGTCCCCATCACTATACTGGGGCATTAGGTCCCACACAGACTGCCACCATGTGAGAGCTGCAGAGAAATTAAGAGAAGTTCAGCACAAATAAATTATAGTGCCAAATAAAGATAAAGAAAAACAATACATTTACAAGCTAAAGTACCAATGAATACAATATAGTAAAGATAGTGATTAAAATGAACGGTGCTTTTCAGATTCAAGTCTTTAACGGCAGTTTTCCGGTAAATAAACTGACTGATATAATCAAATATAACATTTCATATAGACTTCACTGTGTAAATTGAATTGTTTAAACATTATTGAAGTTAAAACAGATATTTAGTCATTATCAAACAGTCATAGCCATTATTCATGCTTTATCTTCTGCTGTTTGATTTGCATCAAAAGCTGTGATGTCGTGCTAATAAAACAGCAGCATCTTGAAAATGGCAGGACATCGAGTCAAGTACGCGATATGATTGGTCGGATTTGATGAGCACTTATAAATACATTTTAGTGGCAGTGATGGACTGAAAGGTTTGAATGCTAATATTTTCTATTTGCATTTGTGTCAAAACCTGGATTATAATAACAGTTTGAATGACTGGTCATACACGCAGCACTTATTTTAATATAGTCCACTGCTCCAGGTCTGTTCAAGGTGTGTGTGTCTGTGTGTGCTCAGCTTTCACTACTGTGTGTTGTGCATTTGGATGGGTAGAACTGTGGCACAATTTTCACTTGGTTACTTTCACTTTCGCTTTCGCTTTACAACACTTGTGTTGGGTAGCTAGAATGCATGTCCATCAAATGAAACATGCTTTAGCTGAACTCTCTTTTACACTTTGATATATTTGAGACGCATTGTTAGATTCATTATGAACTGTGGGTCAAGCCAGTACAGATCCAGAGGTGGAGAATGTTTGGACTATGGTTCTGTTTATTTACCAGGTAACATTACACTCTTTATTTATTCATTCATTCATTTATTCATTTTCTTTTTCGGCTTAGTCCCTTTATTAATCAGGGGTCATCACAGTGGAATGAACCGCCAACTTATCCAGTATATGTTTTTTTGTAGCGGATGCAACCCATCACTGGGAAACACCCACACACCATGGATAATTTAGCTTCCCAATTCCCCTATAGTGCATGTGTTTGGACTGTGGGGGAAACCAGAGCACCGAACATGGGGAGAACTTGCAAACTCCACACAGAAATGCTAGCCGACCCAGCTGAGGCTCGAACCAGCGACCTTCTTACTGTGAGGCAACAGTGCTAACCACTGTGCAACCTTAGTTTGTTTTATTTGTTTTATTAACTACTTAACTATTGACTTGCGGTATACAAATGAAGAAGAGCCATGTTTTCAGCTAATACCTTCTTTAATGTTTAGCTGCAGAAAAGGGTCTTGTACATCTTGAATGGCCTGAGGATTAGTAAATGAACAGCAGTTTTTATTTTTATTTTGGGGTGAATCCTTAAAAAACATTGCAAATAACATCAGAGGCAGCAAACAAACATCAGTTTTTATCGAAACCGTAACAAGACCCTACTGAAAAAAACAGCTTAAACCAGCCTAGGCTGGTTGTCTGGTTTTATCTGGTCAACCAGGCTGTTTTTTAAGGGGTTTTGGCCACTTCCAGATTGGTTTCCAGCCATTTCAAGCCTGGTCTTAGCTGGTCAGGCCGGGAGATGACCAGCTAAAACCAGCTTGACCAGCCTGGTTTTGGCTGGTTGCTGGTTTTGGCTGGGTGAAACCCTGCCGGTCGTATGCCACCCAACCTGCTCCGAGCTGGTAATGAACAGGTGACCTTCCGCATGGGAGTCGGTTGCTCTACCAAGGAGGCTAAAGACTCTAACATCTGTCACTAGAGCACCTTTAGAGGTCAGAGGAGTGAGGTTTACCTGCACAGCACTTACTAGCTGGCCTCCTTTACATGGGCTCCCAGCTTGGCCCGGCTGGTCAAGCTGGTTTTAGCTGGTCATCTCCCAGCCTGACCAGCTAAGACCAGGCTGGAAATGGCCAAAACCCCTCTAAAACCAGCCAACCAGCCTAGGCTGGTTTAAGATGTTTTTAATGAAAAATAACAACATTTCAACTGTTGCCAGAGATTTACTTGTATAAATGTTTACATTTTTCCCAATTAAACAATAATTTAATTTTACAGAAGTTACATGCATCATTAATATCTTAATATCTGAATGCTTTATCCGGTATATTTAGTGTAATTACTTCAAGACTCATATAACTATTAAAATTGTAAACTTTCTCCAGGTGTTTGCAAAGTTCACAGAAATAAACGAGGATAGACCATCATATTATATTTCCAATCAAATTATTACATCTTTTATATAATATTTACATTACAGATAAATGTCTTACTAATTAATTCCAAAAAACGCTAATTTGCCTGAATGTAAATTTGGGGAACGGATTCCAAACGCTGGCCTTATAGTTTAGAAATAAACAATCTTCATTGTGAATAATTAATTCGATCTCTGGGATACACCAAAGCGTTCTAAGCTCTTTTGGATACACACAAGAAAACGTGGCTTGTTTTTAAAAGTTTTTCGAGGTGGTCTCGCGCTGATGACGTCATCAGGAGTGCGCGTTCCTGGATCTTCCAAAGGCTTCCGAAGCGAGACGAGGTGCGCGTTTTACGCTATTTCGCTTGCTTTTCCGGAGTATAAAGTTACTTTTTGGACAGTTTTAAGCAGCATTGGTTTACTGATAAATCTCCGAACGGGTTTCTTCGACGCAATTATGGTTTGATGTGTAAGTTTCTCCACATTTTGCATACAATGGCTATTGGCTACAAAACAAGAGCGAGCTAATACTGTGTTGTTATTAATGTAACATTGGTTGTTCAAAAAATATGTATTTAGGAACATTTAGACTATCCGAATGGTGGTTGCTGTTAGATTTTGATATTTTTCTAGTGTCGTTTGAGAAATAATAGTGTTATCCTTTACATTCAGAATAAAGGGAGCAGAGCCCGTGTTCACGAAACATTTAAGGTTAACGTTAAATGTAAATCCTAACTTGAGGTGAGTTTCATGAATGGAGCCCTTCCTATACAGTGTATAGGGGTGGTACATATGTGTATCGACGATAAAGGGGATCAGCTCTTTCGGTTAGGTTGTGTATTTATTTTTAATAACCTATTTTAACTCAATAACCTATTTTAACTCATTTTAATTTGTTTTTATCTGTTTTTAATAATTTTTATTGTCTGCACTTTATGTTCCTAAACTTGTCTTTTTTATTCCTGTTTATGTAAAGCACTTTGAATTGCCACTGTGTATGAAATGTGCTATATAAATAAACTTGCCTTGCCTTAATGACATCTAGTTTATTAATAAAACATATGTAAGTTTTGAGGGATATTTAGTGTATTCTGACCCACAGTATTCTCTGATTAGTAGTGAGTTAAAGATGGTTTTATATTCACACATTCGTTCATTTAGCAGTCTCTATATTGTTTATCATGTTACTTTGAATATTCGATTATTAGCATGCAAGCATGACTTCAAAACAACATTAGCACTGTCTAATTCACTGCGAACCAAGTTGTACTTTGATAGTCATTTGCTGCAAATTTGATTTCACTGTTTAGATTTTGCAAAGAATACTTCTCTGAAATGATATAGAGGAGAATGTCTGAATATCTGAATATAAAGCCAACTTTACCTCAATCTGATCAGCTATTTCAGATGTTACTACAGAATATACTACAAGCTATGCATGTAATTTTATTTTCAGGCTAAATATCGATACAATCATCTGTTTTATGAGAAAGTAAAGTCTTGTACACACGATGTCTATTGGTGCTGTAGATCTGCAGCTTTCAGACTTTTCTCGAATAGACTGATTGGCACAATTATGCATCAACAGTGGTTTGAACTGTCATATGGGTGGTCAAATGTATACTTATATGATCTATTATTTTAATTATTAACATTATTATTTAAAATACAGATCAGAGTGAAATATTTCTCAGTATTTAACAACCACCCATACATCTTGTTTTGATGTCCTTTAGGGGGGAAATGAAGTGTTAATTGGGGGGTCAAATCCCCCTGTAATTCAAACCCTGTGTGTGTGTATGTATGTATGTATATTTATATATATATATATATATATATATATATATATATATATATATATATATATATATATATAATATATAATATTATTTGTTTATATATATATATATATATATATATATATATATATATATATATATATATATATAAAAGATATTTCACTCTGATGTGTATAATATATAATATATATATATATATATATATATATATATATATATATATATATATATATATATATATATAATTTCTGCATTTTTTGCAACTATTTTTTTTCCTATAAAATGCTTAGTAATATAAAAAGCAAACTCAACAACCATATTATTTTTAACATTTTTTCAGATCTGTTCGTCCTCAATCAGTTCAGCTGTAAATATTGGAGTATTCTCATCAGTCCACAAGTAAAGATGAGCACGAGGAAGAAGTGAAATCTGCAAGTTTATTGCACAGAGAGATGGTGAGTGATCCAGAACCCTGCAGAATTAAAGAGGAAGAACCCTGTGGAATTAAAGATGAAGAGTCTGAGGAACAAATAGGTTGGTGTTTATTCCTGAATCTTCAGTAATGCTAAAAGCTTTTCCCCTACAGTTAGACCAGTAATCATAACTCTGTACAGAATGAACTCCGGCTGCACAATATACTGTTTCAGCATCACTATCGCAATGTGCTCACGTGAAATATTATATAATGCTGAGTCGGGATTATAGTTGATCAGCAACCACAGTTGAAAATGCAGGTGATTTGTGGAGTGATATAACAATACGAATAATAATATAATAGTTTATAAATTCATCCACTTGTTAAGTGTGACGTCACGTGAAGCGGCTTCCGTGTCCAAGTGCTCTATAGAACTGTATGGGAAGACTCAACAAATGGTAATAATAAACATTTACAAAGCACTGTAATACTTTTTTGTCAAAATTTCTTGTCTAACTGTCTATATTATATATATATTTTTTTTTTTTTGGAATATTTTATTTAATTTGTACAAAGTGCAAAACAAGGTTATAATAGTTTTGGATTTTTCATTAGTTTTAGTTTCTATTTAGTTTTGACTTTTTATTATCAAATTCAGTTAGTTTTAATTAGTTTTAGAGGCAGATTTCTCAGTTTTTATTAGTTTCTATATTTGAAAAATGTCTTAGTTTTAGTTTAGTTTTTATTAGTTTCAGTATTAGTTTCAGTTTTTTTTCTAAATAAGGATATTTGTTAGGTGGAAGATTTAAAATCAACAGGATAAATATTGTATATTAAAAACTCAGCCACACATTTTTTGAAACATGTATTCAGAGAACACATACACTATCATCTACCACAACCATCTACCCATCCTCAAGTTAGACACACAGTAGTGATAGACAGGGCCAGATTAACCTATGGGCATTATGGGCACAGGCCCAGGGGCCCGTCCACACTTAGATTTTGCCTACTTTTCATCACCAGAAAGACA
The DNA here is from genome assembly GCF_052040795.2 of Danio rerio. Classification (NCBI taxonomy): domain Eukaryota; kingdom Metazoa; phylum Chordata; class Actinopteri; order Cypriniformes; family Danionidae; genus Danio; species Danio rerio. Next base: position 1,669,950 of record NC_141042.1, read on the forward strand.
AGTGGGAATCATTGATAAGTGTTTATGGAGGACTCAGACTCCTAGAAAGGGATTGGAGAGGTGTTATATCCAAATCATGTGCATTATAAATTTGTATAAGTTATGCATTAAAAATACCCTTAAATATAAATATTAGAACTGCTTCAGTGAACTTGAACAAGTAGGCTATATTAAAATCCATTAATTTTTCATCAGATCCTCTCATTTAAGCCCTCGGTTTACCCGCGCTGCAGTTGTTCCAGTTCAGTTCAGTGGTTCAGTTCAGTCGCACTGCTGTTTGTGTGTTTTGTTGATTCAGTTCGATTTGGTGAACTAGTTCAACCGGTTCACTTAGAAGATTCGGTTAAAAAGATTCGTTCGCGATCGCGAGACAGAAATAAAACCCATTATTGGGCACAAACGTGTTAAAGTAATACTTTTAAGTATCTTTATTTAATGCTGTCGCCGTGCTGCTGTCATGTCCACTGGTTGTTTTTGTCGCGGGAGCAACAGCGAGGATGACTGGAGGAGAGCCGGCTTGATCTGGCCAATGGCAGCAGGAGACACTGAGGTGCAAAAGGATCAAACACAAGCACCTGCAGCACGGATTATATTTACTTCTAAAAGCCTTACAGTAAGATTATGTATTAAATATATTAACAGATGCGAAAATGAAGGAGGTTTTTGCCATCATTTTAGTTAGTTTCAGTTAGTTTTGTATGTACACAATACAGTTTCAGTTCTAGTTTTTGAAAAATTTAAGTTAACGACAATTATTTTACATTTTAGTTTTCGTTTTTTCAGTAGTTTTCCTTGACTATAATAACCTTGGTGCAAAAAGGGCGACCACACTGTGGCTCCACAGAAAGAAGGTCGCTGGTCCCGGCTGGGTCAGTTGGCGTTTCCGTGTGGAGTTTGCATGTTCTCCCCGTGTTGTGTGGGTTTCCTCCGGGTGCTCCGGTTTCCCCCACAGTCCAAACACATGCTCTATAGGAGAGTTGGGTAAAGCAAAAGTTGATTGCTAGAGTTTATAGGTGTTTCCCAGCACTGGGTTGCAGCTGGAAGGACATCTGCTGCGTAAAACATATGCTGGAATAGTTGGCTGTTTATTCTGCTGTGGCGACCCCTGATAAATAAGGAACTATGCTGAAGAAAAATGAATGAATGTGTCATTTATTTTTTATTGCTTAAACTTTTCCCCTTGATCATCACTTATTTTCCACTTGTTTGCCCTATTGCCCTTTGGTTTCTTGTCAACTGGTTCTGGCAGTTCTCCATTGCATGGTGCAGTTCACTTTGTGGTGGTTTTTAACTGTGGTACAGTACCTTCTGTCTTTTTTTCTGAACCAAATCAGGTGAGGTTTCAAGTGAGCTGTTCTAATTAGGGTTGAGCTGATAGATGATGACATCGTCCATCGCCAGTGGCCGAAAAACTTCACCCATCCATCGCCCCGCACCACATTTATACTGATATATAACTTATCATTTGCATGTCATCTTAATCGCAATAACGATCTTATCTCGAGCGGTGTTAAATGTCACATATAGCTGCCGCTTGCACGGCTGACAGCATGGTGAGGATTAAATGAAGGATTATACAGCACCTCTCACGCTTAACATGTGTAGATTCAGTGGCAAATGCTGTTACCTGCAAACCCCGTCCCACAGACTTTACAGTGAATGGCTTTAGTCATTTTCATAGCGAACTTGAAGCCACTGGAAGTCTTTTATCCACTCTTGGAAAAGTGTAAATGGTGGATTAACATTCAGCACATGATCACTAATAAGATGTGCCATTATTAGTAACTGTAGGTAAATCTGTCAGTGTTATTTTCATTCTCTCATCTTTAGCGCTTCACGTTATCGCGGTTGTAGCTCCTGTCATCTGAAGGCAGAAGGCACATCGACTGAGTGATTGACAGCTGATATTAACCAATCATTCGCGTTCAGTTCTAGAGCAGTGAGCCAATAAGTAGAGCACAAAGGCGGGGCTATTTTTTACTTCAGCAAATTCACGTAACAACTGTTTATCTGTTACTAAGTGCTGCGTTTGCCGTTTTTAGGTACAAAGATGCTCTCTGCATAAATGTCTCCTATATCTGCGCACGCAGTGAGGATTTTGCACTGAAGACAGTGAAAATGTATGTACTGGCACAAATGCTTCCAAAAATATTTTTAAGTCGCATAGATAAAAATGTTGGGCGCATATGCTAGGGCTCGACCGTTTTGGTCGCATCTTTACTTGTTATTATTTTCTCATAATAATAATAAAATAAGGAAGTTATCATCAATTACAATAAAAATTACAGTGAACTCATCTCCTTCAGCTGAAAAAAAAAAGTGACTAAAAGGTGGTCATTTGTGTGTAACTTTTATGGTTTGGTTATGAGTAAAGCAAAGACCATGTGGGTCAGGTAGTGAAAACAGTAGGCTACAATTAATTGTTTCATTATGAATTAAGTAATATATAACAATGACCCCCGCCTACGACGACGATGCCATCCTCCATCGCAATGTTTCACATTAGACATCGTACAATGCCAAATTGGTCAACATCGCCCAACCCTAGTACCAATACAAAAATATGACGTGAACCGATTCTGATTGGTCAGAGGGAACTGTCACTACATGACGATTGTTACACGAAACGGCAGTTTTAAGCATGATTTTAAATGACTTCCACACAACTTAACATGACTGAATCTTGATCGGTAGACAAGGTTCAGACCTTCCTCGCATTTTGTCATGTCTGTTTGAGTATTTATTAGCTGCCCAGGTGAGATGGAGAGGCTTGAGGTAATGAACTGTTGTACACGCATCTTTATAACTGGTGTGTACAAGCCCAAACATACACGTATATGTGAAAAAGCAGGGCACAAAACAGAGCTGGAGTGGGACTCTTTTTCAGCCCTGGAGTTTCAAGCCTCAGACCGGCCCACCTCAGTTCACCACTGACTATATTAAAATAAGGTCATTTCCAATTCAGTTTCTAATTACACTATCAGGTCTTTTTTTGAGAAAACAGCTCTTTTAGAACTTCAAATGTTCAACAACCCTTACAGTATTATGTCTTAACAATAAAAATGAAAAAAAAAATTTATTATTCAGACAAGGACCAAACCCAAGCTGACCGCGTCATAATCTAACGTACTAACCACTGTACCACAACAGCTATACGGTGACTAGTGACTTATCTAGTTATATCATCATTAACCTGCAGGCTGCATCCTGCTCACGAGGCTACGAGAAAATAGATAAAAAGAGCAGAGCTGCGGTAAAATAATGAATAAGAAGGCTGTGGTCAAGTAAATAAGTCAATTATTTTTAAAAAGTGTGACTGCTGAGAGCTACAGATTCTGGAACTTGGGACACCGGCCCTCGCGGCCAAAAAACAGACCGGCCCACCGGGAATTCTCCCGGTCCTCCCGATTAGCCAATCCGGGCCTGGCACAAAAGGAAAATGGGAGCACATTGCACGCATGCATCCATGTGAGGAAATAGATGAGTTGTTGAATTCCAAAGCAGTTTACATTTAGTCAATTAGCAGATGCTCGTTTCCAATCCGACGTACAATTGAATACAATAAAAGCAGTGCAGGTCACCAGAGGGCAGTGATATTTAAACTCTGCAGGACACTGGCCTTTGGGTCCAAAGTGTCCATGAAGAGCAGGCATGAGCAACTTCGGGCCTGAAAGGCTGTTGTATCCCGCCGAGTTTTGCTTCAACATTAATCAAACCCACCTGAACAAGCTTATCAATGTCTTTAGGATGACTAGAAAGTTACAGGCAGGTGTCTTTGATTACGGTTGCAGCCTAACTCTGTAGGACACTGGGCCTTCAGGACCGAAGTTGCCTATTCTTGATGTAGAGATGAGCAAGTTATTCCACCAGGATGAGATGTTAAAGGTGAAAGTCCTCGCAATCAGTTTTGTGTCTGTATGGGATGGGACCACAAGGGAATGTCAGCAGCAGACCCCAAAGCCCTGCTAGGCACCTAGGGCATACTCACACTATGCTATCTGAACTGTGCCCAGGCCCGTTTCCCAGATCGTTTGAGAAGTGTGAGTGCTCTGAATTGGGCTCAGGCGCGGTTCACCTGGCCCGCCCTGCCCTGGTTGGAAGAGGTGTGCCAGAGCGTGGTTCACTTGGGCTTTGGCGCGGTACGCATGTAGTGTGAGTGCAAAGCGTGCCTGAGCCCAAAACTGAAGACGAGATGTGACTTTAAGGGACTGTTTGATATGGATTTATTAATCATTCTTACTGTTTAATGAACGCAAACTGTCATAGATTATTAAAGACGCAAAACCCCTCACTGCATGACAGCTGTACCTTTAGCAAAACTTCTAATTCAGGGATGTCCAGACTCGGTCCTAAAGTGCCAGTGTCCTGCAAAGTTTACTTTCAACCCCAAACAGACACACCTGGGATAGCTAATCAAGCTCTTACGAGGCTTTCTAGAAACATCCTTGCAGGTGTGTTGAAGCAAGTTGGACCTAAAATCTGCAGAACACCGGCCCTCCAGGACTGACTTTGGAAACCCCTGTCCTAGTTTCTGCAGCATGAAGACTTTATGGTGAGCGTCAAGAGTGGCTGATCTGTTCGGCGAAGAGTTAGACAGCGTGTCAAACGGCTAAAACGATATAACTAAAGAAATCTCCACTGTGTTGAGCGAACAAGCTTCTTACTAAACCGCTCAACGATGACGTAAGCATGCTCAGGCCCGAATGCGATGTGAGTGCGAGTAGTCGGGGGAGACGGGAGGGGGGACAAGTGTGCTTCGGCACGGATCAAGGCAACTGTACCTAGTGTGAGTATGCTCTTAATCCTGTACTAGAGGTAAACTTCAAGTAAAGAGGTGCAGAGCTAGTGGCTGTTTTGCAGGCAACAGACAGTGGCTTGGATTTGAAGGGGGCAGTGTAGTTTGAATAAAGGTGTGACATGCACTCTTTTTGCTTCGTTAAAGGCCGCTTGCGCTCATGCATTCTGGATCAGCTGCAGAAGCTTGATGGTGTTTGGGAGGCCTGCCAAGAGTGCAATACAGTAGTCTAGCCTTGACAGGACAAGAGCTTGGAGAAGAAATTGAGCAGCATGTTCAGAGTCAACAACGTGGTCAGTAAACTGGTCTTCAAAAATCAGTCCTAGGTTACTGGCAGTGCTGCAAGATGTAATGGTCGAGGTGCCCATCTTTATGATTAAATTATGGATACGTATTGGTGTGGCTGGGATTACCAGTTGTTCAGTTTTGTAAAGGTTGAGTTGAAGATGATGGTTCTTCATCCAGCCAGAAATATGTCAGACATGATGATATTCATGCACAAATTATTAGGTCATCTGGCTGGACTGAGAGGTAATGCTTGATGTCATCAGCATAGCAGTTTCCTCTTTGATCTCTTATATCAAATTTAATTTTGATTTCAGACATTATGATGGAGAATGGGGAGAAACCTCGTCATGTCAGAAAATGTCTGCCCTGCACTGAATGTGGAAAGAGTTTAACATCCAAACGGAATCTAAAGCTTCATATGAGCATCCACACTGGAGAAAAACCATTTGCATGTGATCAGTGCGGGAAGAGTTTCAGGCGGTCGTCATCTTTTAATCAACACATGCTGATTCACTCTGGAGAAAAACCGTTCACGTGTACTCAGTGTGGGAAGAGTTTCAGACTCTCGTCGTTCCTTAATCAACACACGAGGATCCACACTGGAGAGAAACCGTTCACGTGCGCTCAGTGTGGGAAGAGTTTCAGGCAAAAAGCAACCCTTTGGGCTCACATGAACATCCACACTGAAGAGAAACGACACAAGTGTGATCAATGCGGCAAGACATTTGTAAGGGCTTCAGAACTGAACGAGCATCTTAGAGTTCATACAAAGGAGAAGCCTTATCTATGTTCTTTGTGTGGAAAGAGTTTTGCACATCAAAACAATTTAAAAACACATGAGAAGGTGCACACTGGTGTGAGAGAGTTTGTGTGCTTTGAGTGTGAAAAGACTTTTACCACAGCTGAACATTTGAAACTCCACCAGAGGATTCACACTGGAGAGAAACCTTACAAGTGTTCACACTGCAACAAGGGGTTCAGCCGGTTAGGAAACCTCAAAACACATGAGAGGGTTCACACTGGAGAGAAACCGTACAAGTGTTCGCTCTGTTACATGAGATTTAGCCAGCCAGATTCCATGAAGGTACATGAGAGGATTCACACTGGAGAGAAACCGTACAAGTGTTCACACTGCGACGTGACATTTACTCAGATAGGAAACCTGAAAACACACGAGAGGATCCACACTGGAGAGAAACCGTACAAGTGTTCACATTGTGACAAGAGGTTCAGTCGGTCAGAATGCCTGAAGATACATCAGCGGATTCACACTGGAGAGAAGCCGTACAAGTGTTCATATTGCAACAAGAGATTTAATATGTTAGGGAACGTGAGAGCACATGAGAGGATTCACACTGGAGAGAAACCCTACAAGTGTTCACAGTGTGACATGAGATTCAATCAGTTAGGAAACCTCAAAGTACACAAGAGAATTCACACTGGAGAGAAACCGTACTAATGACACTGGTGCAGCAAAAGATTTTAATGTGTGGAAATACTTTTCATTTCAGAAAATGTTTGTAAATAGTAGCATGAATAGTTACGCAACTAGGTACTGTGGTTAAAGTAGCTACTGAAAATTACTGTTCACTTTTAGGTAATGTATTGCGTGCATTTATATAGGTCATTTATCATGTATGACCTTACACCAAGAGCGCTTCATAATCATGAGGGGGGTCTCTCCACACCATCACTAGTGAGTGGTGGGTGATGCTCTGGCAGCCGCAGGACAACAGCCCCAGCGCACTCACAACACACTAGCTCTAGAGCATAGGTCTCAAACTCGATTCATGTAGGGCCGCAGCTCTGTACAGTTTTGCTCCAACCCTTATTAAACACATCTGATCCAAATAATTGAGGTGTTCAAGACTACTCGACACTACTAGATCAGCTGTATTTGATTTAAGCATGTATTTAAGCATGGGTTGAGAGTAGGGATTTGCTTGACCAGTTAGGCCATCACCTTTAGTCATAGCTCATGCACAGACAGTATTGAAGTTGTGCCAGTCTGTTTTTCTATCATGTTTCATAATTCCCTTGTTCACGATCGAAAATCCAAGATGCTTGAAATTCTTCCAAATGGGCCAAGAACTCTTCTCCAACAGGGAGAAGACAAGTAACACTTTTCTTGTCGAACAGCATGCCCTTGAACTTGGAGGTGCTAATTTTCACCCTTGCCACCCTTGACACTCAACTGCAACTGTCTCAGTTCATGCTAAAAGTTCATCTGCATATACCAAAGATAATTCAGACCCCTTCAGCCCCACCTGCACCTAGAAATTCTGTCCATAAAAATATTGAACCGAACCAGGGCGACCCTGCCAGAGTCCAACATGCATCAGTAATGAGTTTGCCTTACTGCTGGTCATTGCGAACCAAGCTTCTACTGTCATACAGAAAGCGGACAGCCCTTAACAGAGACATAGACACCATGCTTACTGCGTGCCCTGAAAAGAATGCAACCGAGGCACACTGTCAAATATCTTCTCCAGGTCCACTAAGCCCAGGTGAACTCCCACAAACTTTCAAGGTTTTTAGTGAGGATATAGAGCTGGTTATCATATCCAGACTCTTGAGGTAGTCAGGGCAAATCTCAAATTCACACCTGATATTTTGGCACTGCAAAGCTTGTAATGTAACTCTGTGACGACAAGTTGGGTGATGGGCAACTCAGCCCCTTGTCCCTCATATGAACTGAATGCATGTCAGTGAAAATGACAAGATCCTCAAAGTGTTATGTTCACTGTCCAACAACCTCCCCAGTCGAGATCAACATTTTCCCACCTCCACTATAAACAGTGTTGGTAAAGAACTGCTTCCCTTTCTTCAGGTGCCAGACAATTTGCCAGAATCTCTTTAAGTCTGGCCAGCAATCCTTTTTCATGGACTTCCTGAACTCTTTTTATCCCTTTCTTTGGTTCCTATGATTGCTAAGGCCGAACAACTGCCTCAGGAGTTCCACATGCACACCAGGCCTACTAGGACTCCTTTTTCATCTTGACCATATTCCTTATTTCCAGTGTCCCACACAAGGGTTTCCCACAATGAGAGGAATGAATGGCTTAAAATCACAGCTCTTAACAGCCACATTAGACAGCTCTCCTGGAGGTAAGAGTTGAAAGTCTGTGGCAGGGGTACCCAAATTGGATGGCTGATATCTTGCAGAGTTTAGCTCCAACTTTCATTAGACACACCTGACCCATCTAATCAAGCTCTTACAAGGCAAACTAGAAGCTTCCAGGCAGGTGTGTTGAGGCAAGTTGCCGCTAACCTCAGTGGGACATCAGCCCTCCCAGGCTATACTGAGTTTGTGTACAAATGGTGTACGACATAAGTCTCAAACTTGATTCTTGGAGGGCCGAAGCTCTGCAGAAACCTAATCAAACACAGCCAATCCAACTAATCAAGGTGGTCAAGACTACTAGAGACTAAGCAGGTATGAGTTGGAGGTGGTTGTAGCTAAACTATGCAGAGCTGCAGCCCTCCAGGAATTGAGTTTGAGACTATTTGTCTAAGGAGTTTGTGATTTACCTTTAGTCCAGGGATGTCAAACTCAATTCCTGAAGGGCTGCAGCCCTGCACAATTTAGTACCAACCCTGCTCCCACACACTTACCTGTAGGTTTCAAACAAGCCTGAAGGACTCAATTAGTTTGATCAGGTGTGTTTAATTAGGAATTGGAACTAAGCTGCGGCACTCCAGGAATTGAGTTTGACATCCCTGCTTTAGTATATCCTGTCTTCCTTTACCTTTTTTGCATTGGGAGACCCAACCAAGCCCTCTACAACATGGTCTGCAGTTCTGTTCCTAATTTCCTTGTACAGCCCTTTAGTCTTGGCCATGGGGAAGAGTTTTAAATTTGATTGATTGCTTGCTTCTCTGGACAGGTGCTTTTATACAGGTAACAAACTGAGATTAGGAACACTTCTTTTAAGAGAATGCTCAGATTGTTACCTGTATTAAAGACACTTGGTAGGCAGAAATCTTGCCCTAGTGGTCCAGAGATATAGTGTTTTTCGCAAAAATAGTCGTTAAATTTTTCTGATTTTCACACTTACACCTTTTTTACGTTGGCAGAAAACATGCATGACCTGCTAGCTCATTGTGTTTAGTAAATGCTCTGCCAACAAGGAAGTTGTGGGTTCAAAACCAGGATAGGGCAATATTGTTGCAGGCATTGTGCTTTTCCTAGAATTATAAGGGGAGTCTCTAGACCTAACTCTGTAGCGCCACCAGCAGACCAAAATTTCAACATTTAAACTGTTATAACTTTTTAGCCATTTGAGCTACAAAAATAAAACGTAGTGTTGGACTATTTCTCACTTGCCTTAGTCCACCCCAATTCAATAATCGATCAGGAGTCAATTAATCAAAATCAATGAATTTATTTATCGAGCATAAGTGAATAAAGCGAAGGTCAGGATCCTGGGCTTTTGAAGAACCGTCAGCCAAGCAGTCTGGATGTCCAAAAGCTCTCAAACTCTCTCGACTCCCTCCTTTTATCCATCAGCAGCGTTCAATCCTTTTGGCCACTCCTCTGATCAGTTACCCCCAATCTCTATTGTTGCCATCAGCTGTTTTCAGGCAGAATCATCTCTCAAAAGTCTGTGGTCAGCACACAGAGATACCTCTGCACACAGAAACAAAAGGGCAGGTGAAAGTATCACTCCTCCTTGACATACTTGACACTACTGACATCTGGGGTACAGCAAGCAACTGTAGCAAAAAATCATCAAAGCACAGCTGAGCATCATAACTTCCTTATAGAATTATCAGGATAATATCAATTTTATTAAAGCATCATACATCACGCATACACAGAGAGCAGTATACAAATGCTGCATCTACCACATCTGCTTTTCCTCCTAGTCCTGTCTATGAACTCTTGACCTGTGTGTGCACCCATCTAGGGGAAGCCCCTCTGCAGCTCTGTCTCCAGCCAGCACCCACACACAGCTCTTGTGGTTTTAGCAGTTAGTTAGAAACACATTATAACAGGAGTTAAGTAGAAGTACGCTATATCAGGAGACATCATCATATCTGACAAAAACACATATTGTAAATAATGAATAGTGAGGCAAATGGGAGTATATTCCTCCAATAGCAAAAATATATCAAAAGAAAAGAGTGATTAGTAAGACAATAAAGCAATATTTTCCTCATCTGCTCCAGTTCTCTTTTCTGTGTAGAAAAGTCACACGTCACAGCTGCAACCCAGACAGGGGGTTTCTGCAAGACTTGTCTGTTACAGATTTAGTTATTTGACATTATAGGGGTGGAAAGTTCCTGTCTCATTTTAAGGTCAAACAGAATGTCTCATCATATCACTGCGTGGACTCATTAGATTATCATGGTTCAAGCAAACACATATACATATGCAAAATAAGCATGAGCACATGTATATAATTCAAAAGAAGCATTAGACTGTAATTTTATTCCTTCAATAGCACAAAACATTTCACTGACCACGCTGATTCAAACCAATACCATACATTAAAACTCCGCCCATTACAGCAGTGACAGTACAGTACAGTAATACATTCTAACGCTACTTGTCCTTTTTCCCAAATTTGCCCCAGATAATCTATATGAGCCGCCCAGAAATGAGTATAAAAAAGTTAACATTGGCTTTTATTTCCATGAAAATCTACTTAAACTGCTAGAGAACAGTTTTGCTGAACTGATTCTCACACTTGCATCTGTTTTACGCAGCCCAGAAAACATGCCTGACCAACTAGCTCAAAGTGTTTAGCCCAGAGATGGGCAAACTACGTCCCGCGGGCCATATGCGGCCCGCTGAACACTTTCATCTGGCCCGCGAGGGAGTTTTGAAATGCTGCTTCTGAGTAATGGTTTGGTTCAGAATTAGTAAATTAATGATGCAATTATAAGTGAACGCCATGTGATGGGCTGCTTATGCACCCTGCACGCCTCACGTTTTAACCGCCTGCTGCGCCTCGCATTTTTTGACGTAGCAGAATCCAGACTTTGACACTCTTGCGGAGAGAGGGGACCAGGCTCAGTGTTCACATCAACACACTCATAATAACATGACTTGGCATAACAAAGACTAAGATTCTTCTTCCGTTTTATCTTATAGTTTTATGATTGATATGAGCATATTTATAAAAGTTCAAATGAGACTGTTGTGAATTTGACTCAAATTATATAATAATTGCTGGCTCAATGTGTAATTATTATATCATAGAGTATATTTTCCATGCATACAAATCCAACCTGAAGTTTCACACAGAATTTTAAGACATTTTAAGAATCGATTAGATCAAGTAGTTTTTACCAGATGTCGTATTGGGCATATGAGAATAACACATGGTTTTTTGCTCCAAGGTGAAAACCCCACTCAGTGTTTGTGCTGCAAAACTCCTCTTACTGTAAAACATATTTTACTGGACTGTCCTGCTTTTACTTAAGAGTTGCTTTTAACTCTTTTAAGGACATTTTTGACAAAGTAACACCCGAAAAGATTTTAGAATTTTTATCATGTATTAACACAAAAAATCTTATTTAATTTGTTTTATTTTGTTTGTTGATTTTTAAATTGTATATTTATTGTTGAAAGATTCCTGCCATGAAGATAGCCTTGGTTGCTGACATGGCACTAAATAAAAAATACATTACATTACATTTTCCATGCATACATCTACTTTAAAAAGGTTTTTTTTATTATAGATTTGTGGTTTCATCAAGTTTTATGATGATTGATCTGTATATTCTAAAAGCAGTGCACATTATTGTAAATTTGACTGAATATTAATTTTTAAGAATTATTTTTAATCTGTTAATATGAGGTTTTTTTTTATCAGACAATATATTTTCTATTCTTCACTGTAAAAACTATTACATTGTTATCATTATTTTATTTTATGAGGGATAATTTTATTGATTTATGATGATTGATAAGTAAATATAAATAGCATTGCAAATTCATTTGTCTTGTAAATTTGACTCAATCATTACCATTCAAAAAATCTGTTTTGTGTTAATGTGACATGTTTCTGTCCGATATTACATATTCCATGCATACTGCCACTATAAATAAAAGTTATTTTTTTCAAGAATTTGACGTGGCCCTTCACTTGGTTTGCAAAACTTGAAGTGGCCCTCGAGTCAAAAAAGTTTGCCCACCACTGGTTTAGCCAGTCTGCTGCCAACACAGAAGATGAGGGTTCGAAACCAGCATAGGGCAACGTTGAACTTTTAACAGCTAAGGACCAAAGATGACATGAAACAGAAGCTGTTGCAGGCAATGTGATGCATTTGAAGTGCATCAGGCTCTCCAATGAGTTTGAAGCGCATCAGGCTCCACACTGCGTTTGAAGCTAAAAGGGCTCTGCATTTTGTTTAGGCACATTTTAATTATTACTTTGCATATAATAGTTATGCAAGTTAATAACATTTATTTTTTAATTAAGTTTTAAACTGTATAAATTATGCAATATTTAAAAAAATTTCCTAAAATATCGAAAATAAGCAAAAATATCTGCATTCAATGCTTAGCCCTGTAATTGCTGCCAGCAGCTATATTCATTATTATTAGTTTATGCTTGGTGTTTTGATTTGTCACGTTATCAAATGTACAGTTAATGAACACAACAGGGACCTTTCAAAATGTAAATAGAAAGTAGAATATAAAATGTGTTCAATAATAATAAAAATCAAAATTAGCAACTGATTTTTTTTAATCTTTCCAGATCAGCTCCTCCTCCTGCAGTGAAGCTCCTCCTCCTCAAATAAAGCCCCTCCTCCTTTTGTTCAGCTATTATTACTAGAATTTTCCCATCAGTCTACAAGTGAAGACGAGCATCAGGAAGAAGTGAAATCTGAAAGACGGAGTTTACTGAAGGACAGTGAGAAGATGAGTGATCCAGAACCCTGCAGAATTAAAGAGGAAGAGACTGAAGAACAAATAGGTTGGTTTATTTATGATTCTTTCATAATGCTCAAATTTTTCCCCTAAAGTTAGACCAACAGACAAGACAATAAACTCTAAACAGAATAAATCATGTGTCTTGTTTAAATGAAATGGTTAGTTAAATTAGATTCAAGCATTCAACATCTAAAGGGCAAACTATATCTGATCTGAGCATTTATAATTATATATTTTTAAAATTCTGAACAGTCAAAGTGTCTAAATACACTTTACAAACATGACATTCATTAAAAAAAAAAACAAAACATATATATATATATATATATATATATATATATATATATATATATATATATATATATATATATATATATATATGCGCATATGTTTCCATATAATTTTTCTGTCTATTTTCATGGTTACATTTATGCCCTTTTTATTTCACGTTTGTGCAACTCTTTTCTGCTTTGATGCATCAGTAATCCCTCCTGAAGCTAGAGATTCATGCTTTTGAGGCCCTTTGGGTGGACATGCCCTTACATTTGCGCTTGTTTATTTTGAATTCATATGAACTCTTGATGAAAAGGTTATGTTGTGTTCAGCACAATCAGTGCAATGATATGTAAACAAGATGAACGGACGGGCTTGCAAATTTTGTAGATTAAGTGAAGTTTCATAAATTAATTTAAAGAGAAGCACGTGATTGATTGTACCTGGTCTTACATCTGTAATCATTAGTACGCAAATTGCATCATTCCAACCTCGCTAGAAATAGCCCGACTAGCATTACTCCCTAATATGCGGAGTCACTGATTGGATCCAAGACCAGCGACGAGATGATCCCAAGGTTTCCATATCCGGGACCAGGCCGTATCCTGAGCTGCTGCTGCGCTGACGGTCATGGGAAGTGGAGAACATGAGACTGATTCCAGCGACGCTCCAGGGACATACGAGTCTTCGCTGAGGCCATCTTCTAGCCTAAACCACGGCGAATGAAGCTCTGCACAAGACTTTTGGTCAGCGGAGAAATTAAATGGAAATTAGTCTGGTTCTCTCAAGGTTTTTTTTCTTCACTCCCATCAGGTGAAGTTTTTTTCCCTCTCCGCTGTCGCCACTGGCTCACATGGTTCAGGATTGGTAGAGCTACGCATCGATTAATTTACTCTTAAGTGTTTGAACTCTCAGTAATGATTAAATCACACTGAACTGAGCTAAACTGAACTGAACTTAAACACTAAAAACTGAACTACACTGATCCAGTTACTATGACCATTTATGTGAAGCTGCTTTGACACAATCTACATTGTAAAAGCGCTATACAAATAAAGCTGAATTGAATTGAATGTTTGTTTTTTTGAAGAATCCCCCCCTATCCATCCCATCTCCACCTTTCCTCCTTTAACAAAAGGAGCTCTCGAGAACTACCTGATCTCGTACGCTCTCACATGCTCATTGACCAGGCAGTAGCTCGATTATCTCCGAACTCAGGGTTCTTTAGCGGGACAGCATACCAAACCTGCTAATATTATCATGCAATATCTAAGTGTGAACTCTTGCATTGTTATTAAGTTTTAGGGGGAAATGTCACAGAAACAAACTAAAAATCATTCGGAAATCCTTGATCATTGATTCACAAGCAACAACACAATGATCTAAATGCTGTATATCAGGTTTTTGTGTCAGCACTGCTGCATGCGCAGGAGTGTTAATGGTCATGAATATTTACCTTATTTAGGCCAGCAGAGACGAAAGACTTTCAATAATGCTAATGTTCCCCCATCAAGGTGGTGGCAGACTGAGGAAAGACAAAGAAGAGTCAACGATTTTAAAACGTATTATAATTGAGGAGGCAGTAAATATACAACACACACTCAATTTATTAGGGACACAAAAGCCGCAGCACCTCAATTTATTTATGGCCTGTTCCCACTGAGTGGTACAGTTGGGTTCGGTATGCTTTTATGGCCGTTTCCACTGTCAAAATGTACCTAAAAGTGAACCGTAACCCATCAGAAGGGTACCTGTCACAGGGTACCAAAATGCAGAGCAAGACGTGCAGCTGAACGCTATTGGTTTACAGAGATACGTCACTCGCTCGTGGACAAGCAGGAGAATGAAAACAAAGGAATCGCCATTTTTAAAAACACTTCAGAGAATTTACAACGTAATAATACATACATATGATAGCGAGCCATAGTCAACCTAAGCTCAAACAAACCTTGTTGACCCACAAAGCTAAGAAAAACAAATTCTGCTTTGTGCTGTTTTTGTTTTACGAGGCTGTCTAATGCTGCGTTCACACCAGCATGTCAAGCGCGAGTGATTTACATGTTAAGTCAATGCAAACGCGCGAATAGACATCCTTCGGCGCGATATGCGCGAATGGCGTGGCGCGAATGACGCAAATTGCGCGAATGGCGCGGGGCGAATTGAGCGTTTTGCGCATTTGACGCGCTTAGCGAGCGTTTCGCGCGAATCTCTCGAATTCGAAAATCTGAACTTCAGCGTACATTCGCGCCGCGTTAACCAATCAGAAGCTTGCTCTTGTGGGGGCGTGATTGTGACGTAGAACCTGTTGTCAGTGTTCCGAGGGAAATCCTCCAGCCTTCACCGACAACAGTTTATCAAACTGGGCTTGGCTCAGTCAGAAGCACCGCTGAAAGCCTCCATCATCCAGGTTCAGTTTCTGGAGGAGTTTATGAGCTCACAGAGCTGCTGCACCTCTGAAAGCATGTGATGGACTCAGACACGACCCTAAACGTATCGACGCTGTTTTTTCAGTCTTCATAAAGCACATAAACACTGTTATTTTCTTCATAAAATCCATGTTAGCCATTTAGCTATGAAGCTAGAGTCTTCGGGCAGACAGAAGCCCTGCCCATCACGCGAATCCAGGTCTGTTCTGAAGTGAATTTGACACGCGAATGAAGCGGGGTTTGACGCATGAATGAAGCGAGTAAACTCAAATGTTCATGTGGCTATTAACGCGCGAATAGCGCAATTTATTCAAGCGTTCCGCGTCTGGTGTGAACACAGCATAAAAGTGCGAGCGGTTTCACTTTCTCCAGATCATTCACCGTGCATCTGTATTTAAATTAATAAACTTCTTGAGCTGATGATAATAACGTGCGCATGATTACTGAAGTGCTTCTGACATCCGATCCTTTCAGAAAGGGACAAATACGAGAGTGACGCGCAAAAAAACAAAGGAGCAAAGAATTCTTTCAGCTACCTAAACCATGAATGCACAGCTATGTTTCACTATTATCATCATCTTTTGGACTATTATGACCCTGAATGATGGAATTACTTTCCAACACGAGGTTACATGTGCTACCCTTTTGGCAGTGGAAACGCAAGCCTAATTAAGGTGACTCGTACTGAACTGTACCGTACTGTACCAAACAACGGGCCATTTGGCATGTAGACATGGTCAAGACGATCTCCTGCAGTTCGAAGCAAGCATCAGAATGGGGAAGAAAGGGGATTCAAGTGACTTTGAACGTGGCATGGTTGTTGGAGCCAGTTGGGCTGCTCTGAGTATTTCAGAAACTGCTGATCTACTGGGATTTTCACGCATAACCATCTCTAGGCTTTACAGAGAATGCTCCGACAAAGAGGAAATATCCAGTGAGCGGCAGTTCTGTGGGCGCAAATGCCTTGTTGATGAGGTCAGAGGAGAATGGCCAGACTGGTTCCAGCTGATAGAAAGGCAACAGTAACTCAAATAAGCACTCGTTACAACCGAGCTCTGCAGAAGAGCATCTCTGAACACACAACACGTCCAACCTTGAGGCGTGGTCGCATAGCTCCTGCTCTGGCCGTTGTGCTGATGTGCACCTCAAAAAAAAGTAACTACACTTCACAATGATGTTTTGCGGAAGCTCTGTGAATGGTCAGTTTGGTAGCGCTGACACGTGTGTGCGGGAATGAAAGCCGCGTGAGCCCGATGGAGCAGGTGTTTACAAGTGTCGAGTCCCATGAAGGAGCTCCAGATGGTGACTTTGGTTTTGTGTTTACCTCATGATTAAAGCTGTTGCATGTCCGCCGGTTCCCGCCTCTGAATGAGTGAATTTGAGCTACTTCTACATTTACGGTAGCGTTCAGAAAGAACAAAACACCAGCGAAGAAACTCGTCACAGAGGAATATAAAAACCTACTGCCAGCTAGAGTTTCAAAAGTGTTATCGCAGAGCAACACAAACAGCAGGCAGAAGTATAAATGTACAACAATGCGCAAAGCAGACGCCGTGGGTCACTCGACGCAGATGTATAAATCAGCCTTAAAGGGTCACGAAACACCAAAACACATTTTTTGAGCTGTTGACAGTGGTATGTGTGTCCCACACTGCTAAAAACACTATTAGGACACTTATATTTCACTAAAAAGTGTAAATTGGTTGTTTTTGCGTTATTTCAAGCAAATTCGTACTTCTGGTTTGAAACGAATTTTTGAAGCTGCGTCACGGTCATGACATAATAGCGTGTATTCCAGCGTGCAGACTGGGCGTCTGTGCCAGAGTGTGTCTTATTACGTCGTACAGTGTGCTGCATTAATGCATGAGTAAGGCTTGGTTCAAACCAATCAGCGCGCTCTATTGTGCAACTTCATTAATATTCATTACTGTCACAGTGTTTAGACGGCAGAGACGCCACGTTGTGTTGGCAAAACAAGCGTGAAGTGTTGCTTTTATAGTTTGCTGTAGTGAAGTTTCGTTTTCATTTTCTCTCTGTGAGAGCTCAGCTGGAGTCACGTGTGGATTAACAGTGTACGCGACGCTCGACAACAATAACTTACGTGTCTAAGGAGGATTATTGTTTACCTGAGAGCTGTTCTCATCTGCAAACGCTGAGATCTGGATTCGCTTGTAGTCTCCTCTTAATAAAGACGCGGCTCTAGTTGCTGGTGATTTTCCTGTCTCTACAGATTTGGTAAGTGAGCGACCAGTGCTCTTTGTTTATTCAGTTTGTTCGTATCGAACTAAGTTAACTATTGCACCGAGTGTAAACATGTTAGCAACACAACCAAACTTTAACCTCGTGTAGGATTTTCACCGCAGTTTGTGACCGGAATAACACACGCGGCTTTCTGACGCTACCTGCTGAGTGCATCTAAGCTTCCGGGAAATTCTGAGGTTTTTTTTCTCTCATTCGCCGTGCGGTATCAAACATTGCATGAAAAATACACGCTTAGAGCAGCTCCTCGAATCAAATATCTCGTTTGTCGCGAGGGGCATGAATGAATTCCCTGAATGAAAGAGCCAAACTGCAGTTAAAGTCCAACATTTAATAATTTGGCAAATAATTCGACTACAGATGTCTATGTAGGTTAAACACCATCACTTTCTCCTGTGTGTGTGAATTTTGACTCTGAAACTCGCGTGTGCCCAAATAGACACTCCCACACCATCCCACTTTTCTTCCTTCGACACTCCCCCCTAAACAGAGCTGGACACGCCCACTTTTCTGACTTTTTCCAAAGTAGAGGTGTGAAAACACCCTGCTGAAACGAGGGGGTTTCATGGCCCTTTAAGGGTCTGCAAATGTGTCCAGACTAAGTCTGGGTGATTAATTGAAATTAAATTGCAAATGTAATTGAGCAAAGATGTCTTCCAGCTTTGCACATTTCTTTCTGATTTCTAACAATGTATGACGTTTGTTTTTGATTTCAGACCTGATGGTGGAGAATCCGGAGAAACCCCATGTCAGGAATGGTTTCACCTGCACTTGCTGTGGAAAGAGTTTGGCATGCAAAAAGAGTCTCCATTATCACATGATGATCCACACTGGGGAGAAACCGTACACGTGTCCTCTATGCTTGAAGAGTTTCAGATATCCCTCATCCTTCCATCAACACGTGCGGATCCACACTGGAGAGAAGCCACACAAGTGTGACCAATGCGACAAAACCTTTATGAAGGCTTCAAAGCTGAAGATCCATTTTAGAGTTCATACAAAGGAGAAGCCGTATCCGTGTTCTGAGTGTGGGAAGAGTTTTTCAGTTCGGTCGAGTTTGATAAATCATCAGAAGATCCACACTGGAGTGAAAGAGCACGTGTGCTTTGAGTGCGACAAGGCTTTTATCACAGGCCCAAAACTGAATCGCCACCAGAGGATTCACACTGGAGAGAAACCGTTCAAGTGTTCACACTGCGACAGGAGATTCAGCCGGTCAGAACGTCAAAAAATACACGAGAGGATCCACACTGGAGAGAAACCGTACAAGTGTTCACACTGCGACAAGAGCTTCAGTCGCTCGGAATATCTAAAATCACATGAGAGGATTCACACTGGAAAGAAAGTCTACTGACGACACCGGTGCAGCAAAACATTTTAATTTTCACATCAGAATCGATGTTGGGTGTAATTCGGTATGGCATGAGTACTTGCAGTATTTAAGGTACTTAAGCTAGGGGTCTCAAACTCATGGCAGAGGGGCATTTCAGTGACTGAAAATTCATAGGAGGTGTGCTGATTCGCCTTTACTTAATCACCCTAATTAAACAAAGTTAAAATCAGGATCCTCCCTTCGCTATATTTCTTAGTTAGAGTTTAGTTAAAGGATCGTCTTTAAAGAACGTATTTTGCAAAAGAATAAATTAGATCATACTTTACCACACAGGGTAACTTGATGGGTTCTGGAAATGAATTCAATGTCCACTCCAGTGAAGAAAAGTAAAAAAATACACTTTTATTAATAAAACAAAATCCAGTGAAAAAGTAGAATAAACAAAAGATAAATAACAGAAACAAAAATCCTTACTTTATTCTCCATTGAGAATAAAGGGCCTACAACTCCCAGTATACAGAAAGCGCAAAGCTGAAGAGTACAAGTCAGCTTTTATACTCAATGTCTCATATAATAGTGTTCATAAATCATGCAAAAACTACTTAACTCATACATTCAAGGAGCATGCTAAATCACTTGAACAATAGGAAGACAGAATATGAGTACATAGAAATCAATACATGGGCCTTTTTAATATCAGCCTCACTTCCCTCAGTTATGCCCCAGATTTAAGTGTTCGAGCTCGGTAAGGAGCTGGGTAGAGAGCTCGGTAGAAGTACGAGGAGGGAGTTCACCTAAAGTACAAGGGAGGGGGTCACTTGAAGTTCCAAAGGGTTCACAAAGAGTTCGTCCAGCTGGTTTGTTGGCTCGGCGCGCCCTCTGCCGGAGACGCCTGTTCTTTCTCTTACGTTTCACTTCATCACTAAGAGTTGTGCTTTTACGCATAGGAATATCAGAATACATCAGTGATTTTTTTGTGTCTCACATGATTAATGTCATCTGACCCATCAAACATCACAGAGGGCCCTTTTAACATTCAAGCACAAGAAAGAAGTGGAAACTTGACATAATTGATGCACCTTAGGACAATTTCAAGCATTACTTGTCACCAGTGATAATGCAAATCAGCACGTTTATCGTGTCACACATCAGCTGCTGAATTATATCTGTGGTTGTCCGAGCGTTAGATGGTTTTGGAATATTTGGCCAATTCCTTGTGTGTTCAAAGGTCTGGAGAGGGTTTTCTTTAATGCCAAAAATATTAGTAGTTTATTAGATACAAATGAATAATTCGATGACAGAGCTCTGGGTTACGTTACCCCAATGCAATACAAGAATTACATTCAAAAGGTTCGCAACTAACTTACATTTCCTGACTCCAGCTTATATACACACAACTGATATTAACAGGTGGAGTTTTGGTGTAACGTCACTGATCAGTCATTCTGCAGACCTTTTGCTCTTATACCCCCAGACATACTTCCTCTTTCTGCAACCCCTCTCTGCACACCAGAACTGAACAATTACGTGCATCTTTACTATATTTCACAACTTCTACAAAGCATCATGACAACTTGTGACATGTCTAGACTTTGTATTAAACAAAGGCCCCCACACTTATTCTGCTTTTTCCACTTGTCAGCATGTTCCTTAAAGTATACAGCACAGTAAAAAAAGAGGACGTGTGTCTGGTCAAGATGTGTTATAATACAATAGAAAAGATTGATTAATCTGTTGTTAGTCTAAACATTTTTCTAATAAATAAAAACACAAAAGTAATAAAAATAAATTCCTTTTTTCCCAACAATACACACTCAGTCATTCTTCCACAGGGTAAATGCAGTCAAAACTCCAGCTTTTTGTTTCTTCTTGTACATATTAAAGGGGGAGTTTAAATAGCCCTGAATATACTACAAATAATAGGCATTGCAATAATTATTCTGTCCCAACTAATTGTATTGTCCCAGCAGCGTAAGAACAGCAGTCTGGGAAACTTTAGTTACTTTACTGGCAGTCTGTCTTCTCAATATCCTTTAACAAAGAAGGGAAAAGTATGTAAATATTCTCATTTACTTTAACAAGTAACAAGTAACAAGCTTTCATAGAAACCTCAGTAGGCATCTATTAAATGAGTTCATTTGAATCGAATATTAGCAAAGTGATCATATTTGTTACAGCACCAGCATAATGTGTAAGCCATGAAGAAGTGCTTGATAAAATACAAGTCATGTAAAACTGATCAAACAACTGCTTAAGACTTAAAAAAGTAGAACTTTAGTAAAAATAGAGCACATATATTTCAACGTTTATATCTGCCATGGAAATAAAACGCATGTGAGTTGCTCTCGAGCACACACTGAGAGAAAATGAAAGTGAAACTAATCTGAGTGCAGGACTTTAAATGTTGACTAGGGGGCTGGTCAAAACCACAAGTGGCTAGATGCCACTGAACAACAATGATTCATTCATTCATTCATTCATTTTCTGCCGCTTTTCCGGGGCTGGGTCGCGGGGGCAGCAGTCTTAGGAGAGAACCCCAGACTTCCCTCTCCTCAGACACTTCCTCCAGCTCCTCAGGGGGGATCCTGAGGTGTTTCCTGGCCAGCCGGGATGTCCATCCAGCATGTCCTGGGTCTTTCCCGAGGCCTCCTCGTGGTGGGACGTGCCTGGAACACCTCCCCAGGTAGGCGTCCAGGAGGCATTCAAAACAGATGCCCGAGCCACCTCAGCTGACTTCTCTCCATGTGGAGGAGCAGCAGCTCTACTCCGAGCTCCTCCCGGGTGTCAGAGCTCCTCACCCTATCCATAAGGGTGCACCCTGCCACCCTGCGAAGGAAACTCATTTCGGCCGCTTGTATCCGAGATCTTGTCCTTTCGGTCATGACCCAATGCCCATACAATCCGGTCAATCTACGTTCCTACTCTCACCTACGGTCAACAGCAATGATAGTGGTTCAGATATGCATGTTTTGGTGGGGCGAATCTTGTTATGTTTTTGACATCGGTTGCGGTCCGGAGGGAGGAGGAGAGTGGACAGTTTGAGACCCCTGACTTAAAGACTGCAAATACATACAACAGTTCTGTATAAATTAACTCAAGAGTAGCAGAATATTTGTATGTCTAAGAAATACATTTTGGAAATAAATCTCTTTTTTTGACTGAAGAATGTTGACTATTTCTTCCACTGAGAGGTACAGGGGTGTGTTTCTGAAAACCCTCGTTAGCCAACCAAAGGCTGATTTCTATTTTAGCCTGGGTCTGCAGTACGAGCCTCCACTGACTGTGCACCCACAGCTTAGAACTGTGAAGGCTTTGACACGGTCGCTGTTGTACAGTTAATTGTACCAACAGGGGGCGACTCAGAGTGACTGTCATTATGAATCCATAGTAAGGAAGAAGTCCGCGAGTGGGGCTGCTAAATTAATTTAACTTTAAAATGATTAAGTTGTGGGTGGCGCAGTGGGTAGCATGATCACCTCACAGCAAGATGGTCGCTAGTTTGAGTCCCGGCCAAGTCAGTTGCAATTTCTGTGTGGAGTTTGCATGTTCTCCTCATGTTCGCGTGGATTTTCTCCGGGTGTTCCGTTTTCCTCCACAGTCCAAAGACAAACAGTACCAGTGAATTGAATAAGCTATATTTGTCCAATGTCCGTATGAGTGTGAATGAGTGTGTATGGGTGTTTCCCAGTGATGGGTTGCAGCTGGAAATTCATCCGCTGTGTAAAACATGCTGGATAAGTTGGCGGTTTGACTAAGCCAAAAAGAAAATGAATGAATGACTGAATAAGTTGAGAAAAGGTTTCTTTTAGTACAGTTGCTCTATGTTAACAGTGTCCAGAAGCGCCTTTGACTTTTCTGGGCTCAGAAGCATCTGGGATAGACTGTCACACAGTGGAAACAATTATTGTCATCAGATGAGTCAGTATTTTGGGGGGAAATGGATGCTGTGTGCTGCGGACCAGAGAAGATAAAGGATCACCCAGACTGTTACCTGCAACAAGTCCAAAATCCAGAGTCTGTCATGGTATGGTTTTTGTGTCAGTGCACTTGCCAAAGCTAACCTGCACTTCTGTGATGCACCATTAATGCTGAAAAGTCCAGAGAGATTTTGGTGCACAATATGCCGTCTTCTTCTCCAGAGATGCCCATGCATATTCCAACAAGACAATGCAGAACCACATTCTGCGCACATTACACAGTTCTGGCTGCACAGGATGCAGAGAGAGGATACAGGTACCTGAGTGGTGGGTACACTTCATCACTTGATGTCTTCAGTCCCTAAACATCTTTTAAGTGTGAAAAGGAATTACAGTGGTGGTAAATGCTTTACTGTGCCAAATGTTTTGAAATACGTTGCAAGAACCAAAATTAGAATACGTGTTTAAAATAAAAATCATAAAAACACCTTGAATAATATTGTTGCATTGTCTACAATGAAATACAAGTCACAGTCAAAAAGCAGCATGCATAACAACTTCAAATTGCGTAGGATTCTATCTGTTTAAAGTTTATCCAGAAACACAAGAGAGATGTCAATTGAAAAGCATCATTATTTATTAACTGATTTTAATCTCTGATATCATCTGTGTAGTCCAATTATTTGATCCAGTACTTTATTTCGACCTCAGTAATTCTTCACCTCGGTGATGTTTAAGAACGTGCAAAGCTTTTCCTCAAATAGTTTTCTTTATTATTATGCAAAAATGAAAATATACAATCACAGTATATTAAAAAGAAATTGAAAAGGCAAAAAGAACACATTTTTCGGAAAAGAAACAACAACAGAAAAACGAAAGAAAAACAGAGACAAGCAGGAGGGGTAAATACATTACACATTAAAGAAAAAGATTATATAATTTACAAATTTCTGTTGTTTTTAAAGCCTTTTTTGTAAAAGAGTTAGAAACTGTTTCAAAGTAATGCTGCATTTCAGTAAGCAAAATGTATATAAAAAAAAGGTTTTTGGTTTGAAAATTTACATTTTTGTATATAAAATTTTGTTAATAAAATAAGAAGATTAAGAAAAAATATTTCTTTTTATGTAAAGCTTCTGTTTTATAATTAACAAAACCAAACAAAACATTTTCCCATAGTAAGGAAAAGTCTTTATCAACATTCTCAATTATAAAAAGAGAAAAATCCTTCCAAAGCAACCTAGAGTAACTGCATTGCCAAAATAAGTGAACCAGTGACTCAGGGTGCTAGTGTTTCTTATGTTTCCCTGAGCTCGCCTCGCGGTGATGACGTCATCAGCAGCGCGCGCTCCTGTGTCATCTGAGGCGAGTCGAGGTGAGTTAAACAGTTTACGCTATTCCGTATGTTTACCTTAATATTAAGCTCGTTTTTAAAGCAGTCGTTCACAGAGGTATCTCTGAATGTTTTTTATCAACTAAGCTTTTGGCGTCCGCGCTAAATTCTGTCCGTTTTTTTCAATGTTATTCACATTTCTCATAACGTCAGCGAGCTAATAACATATTGTTTTGATGAATGTAGTTATTTTAGAAAGTCAATATAGTGTGATTATAAGATTATAGTTAGCTTGTGATTGCTGCAGTAAATTGATAAATAATAGTGTCATCTGTCACACTCAGGATTAACTGAGCAGAACTAATATTGACATATCTCAAGGCTAATTGTAGCTCCTAACTTGAGGAAATCTTCCAGCCTTTAATATTTGCTTTAAGAGTATGTCACTAAGTGTTTAGATAGAGGTAAAGTTGGTTTTATATTCAGATATTCACACATTCTCCTTAATAATATCATTTCAGAGAAGTATTCTTTGCAAAATCTAAATAGTGAAATCACATCAGCAGCAAATGACTATCAAAGTACAGCATTGTTCACAGTGAATTAGACAGTGCTAATGCTGTTTTTAAGTCATACTTGCATGCTAATTCCGATCAAATATTCAAAGTAACATGGTAAACAATATAGAGACTGCTAAATGAACGAATGTGTGAATATAAAACCAACTTCACCTCTATAGTGTTTTGCGCTAAACCTTGCTGATGCATCCATAATAATAGAGGTAAAGTTAGTTTTCAATCCAGATATTCAGACATTCTCGTTAATATAAATTCAAAAAAATAATATTTGCAAATTCAAAATAGGGAAATCATATTAGCAGCCAATGAATATCAAAGTACAGCATTTCTCACAGTGAATTAGACAGTGCTAATGCTGTTTAGAAGTCATACTGGCATGCTAATTCCCAGGCCCGGATTAAGAACTCAGGGGCCCCTGGGCACATTATCTTGTAAGGCCCCCTACCTGGCCGCACCCCTATAGTTGAATTTAAAAAATAAGAATGATATAATAATTTTTGAATAAAATGAATCTATAATTTGCTGCCCGCATATTTAAATAAATTATATATAGTACATATGTATTTATAGTCTGCAAAGATTTAACTTATTTTTCAAAGCATTAAATAAAAATACTAATAAAACTATATATATATATATATATATATATATATATATATATATATATATATATATATATATATATATATATATATATTTTTTTTTTTTTTTTTTTTTTAAGGGTGTTTTAGTGTATTGCTTTTACAAACTTATAAAGCATATTATTGCCATGGCATATAACGCACAATGCTTCTCTAATCCAGTTCTATGAATCTGAGTTCTATGAATCTGAGTCTTTCATAATACAAACACTGATTTACTCTCTCTCTCCTCTCCCTGTATTTTCTCTACTCTTCTCGTGATGAAGACTTGATTATAAACCTAAAAGTATCCGAAATCACAGACACTTTACCTCTTCTCTCCCCTCTCTCTCTCCCCCCCTCTCTCTCTCCCTTTCTGTCTGTCTCTCACACGATGAATCCAGTCCGCGCTGCGCTGCCGTTAGCCTCCTCCGCCTGGTTAATGCTAGCTACTCATCATTTAAAGTTAACGTCTTCTTCTGTACCCTCATTCTCCTGATCATGGGTCTGTTTGAAGAAGGTGTGTATGGAAAATGCCTCAATGAAGATGCCTCCTCTCCTCTTTCTCTCGCGTTTGCTAAATCCACTTGTCCACTCATTTTTGATCTATGACAGATATAACGTTACACTACAGTCCGCTCAGTTTAGTGCGGGTTATTACAAAACTGACGTTTCCGCACTTGACCAATTACAGCATTCTGTTTAGTTAAAGAAAGAAAGGCAATTTAAATATAATAATAATATTAATATGTGAGAGCGATTTTTTTGCTCAGAGGAAATACAGTCGTCTGAGCAATATAGTTTTTGAAGAGAGGGAGGCGCGGCAGGCGCCTATAATAAGGCTAAACATTATTAAATACCCACGAGACACTTGTGACTTTATATCACATTTGCATTATTTTTAAAAAATGTTTCTTTCCTGTTAAAAATAAATATATTTCCAATCTGATATGTAATGGGGAGAAAAAAAGTAGCACTAGTTCAACTGATGGTGGATTCGAACCGATGTTATGATTAATCGCATCAAAAGATGATGCTGTGCACCTTACAAGGTGCGCCACTGCGGCTGAGTAATTTCACTGCTCCTTACTCATCTTGTCTCTATCAATCAGGCATCGATGGGCGTAAACCCTGAATAGCTTAGTCCAACTAGATGCGCTATTTGCCATTAGCCTAAAAAGACACTCCGAAATTGTCTTTTTTTCTCCCCCCTCGCAGGGGCCCCAAGTGCGCTCGGGCCCCTGGGCCTGTGCCCATAAGGCCCATTGGTTAATCCGGCCCTGCTAATTCCGATCGAATATTTAAAGTAAAACGGTAAACAATATAGGGACTGCTAAATGAACGAATGTGCGAATATAAAACCAACTTTATCTCTGTTCCATAATGAATCTCCTAATGAATGCAAACGGGTGTTTTTTGTTCTATAGAGATTCTCTTATCCTTCTGATTAGCATCATCTCTTATGGGTTGTGCAGTTAAATTAACAAAATTTCTGCAAATCATCTTGTTTACTGTAAATTCACACACTTTTTAAGGCACATCCATAAAATCCACGTTGGTAAAGTTGATTTATGATGTTTAAATTTTGAAGCACGTTTACAGATTGATATTTCGTCTGAACTTTTAACTCGGTGGTTATTTGTTTTGAAAAGAATAAACCTTTGTTTCAATATAATGCTAACATATGCATTCTCTGTGAATTTAATTTAAAGTTTTTACTGTATATGTCACATCTATAATGCTGAAAGTGCTCTTGTGTAAATCCAGGGCCTAAAACGAGCTGTTTGCCAAACCTGCCAATGGTTGCTGACATGAGAAAATTTACTAGCCAAATATGTTTTATTGGCCCTAAAACTTTTTGCGAAGACAGGCAGTTAGTCTACAGTAACTAACAATATTTACAATGCTGTTGTTGTTTTGTATTGCTTAACTTTCAAGACAAATTGAGTAATGAATTTGTTTGGATTTGCTAATTAATTTTTTTTTGACTGAAATCCAGACAGTCAAATTAGTATACTCTTGTTTTCACACCCATTTCTATTAGCTTTCAGTCTTAAACAAAACTCTAGAGTAAATGGGCCCTATCATACACCCGGCGCAATGTGGCGCTAGGTGTGACGCAATTGTTGTTTGTTAGTTTCAGCTTGGCGTAGGAGTCGTTTTGACGTTTTCGCCACGCTGTTTAAATATGTGCGCCCATAGGCGTTCTGCTCTAAAAAGGAGGGGTGTTGAGGTGTATTGCTGGCGCGTTGCTATTTTGAGAAACTGTAATAGATTTTTCATTAGACCAAAACAAAGCCGGTCTATTGTCCAGCGCCTCGCTTACACACTGCTTAATACACACAAGATGAAGAGCAATGCGCAAATATCTTTACATATGAAAAATAATTAATATATTAAGAATATATATATAGGTTGTAATAAGGATATATATAGGATATAAATATAAAGGATTAAAATATTACAAAACATATTATTTTCCAACCTACATAAATATAAAAACCACTGCCTTCATGCCTTCAATATCTCTGGGGGCTTTTTCAGTTCATTCATGACAATTTGCTTTTGTATAATGTTATTATTATTAGCAGTATTATTTATTATCTGCATATTTATATTTGTTTTATTAAAACAGGCTTAGATTTGTCCACCTGTCAGGTTTTAGACCATATGGGGCACAGCATGTGTTTTAGGATATAACTCAGGTTTTTGAGCACACTTTGTTATTATTGTTCATTTATTCGTTTGCTGGAAATTAGAACTGAATTTAGAAATAGTTTTGAAGCAAATATTTGCACTTAACAAACTAAATTAATTATTTATAGGCTAATTGATGTCTGCGTACAAGGTTTCCCTATCCACAAGAGCGAAAGTGAAAGTGGATTATGAGATGCCTTATTCTCATGCTGCAGATGCTTAACTGTTTTTTTGCTAGTGAAGTGTTCAGTTTTTCCATTTACAAAGTCGTCATGTAAATAGCAAATGCACCATGGCGCGACACAGCTGGCTCCTAAAGGGAATGAGAGATGAGACTCTGATTGGTTTATTCTCAAAACACACCTATAACTCATTAAAAACACAAGCTCAACCCTTTTAGACCATGCGCCACGGTGCAAAGCGGATTTTCCCATCCTTATATTAGCAACAGTGGATTCTTTTTTTTAATATATATATATATATATTAGGGATGTAACGGTATCAGAATTTCACGGTACGGTAATACCTCGGTATGAATGTCACGGTACGGTATTTATTTAATCATTTACAGGAAAAACAAAACTTTTGAAAATACTCCAAAAAAGTGACAAAAGTGTCAATGACATACAAATTAGCCATCTATCTGTAAGCTTTGAAACAGGAACTTCAATTTTAATAACAAAAAATTATTAAACCATGTAAAAAAATAAAGTTTCAATTTAGTATTGTTGAAAACTCATCACATTCAACATTTAATCACTCACTCACTTAGATAGAGATGGGTTTAAAGGAAAATTATCATATAAATATAATCTGGTAAAAGCTGGTATCTCTGGGTATTTACAACGTCCCCTGCAACAGAAATAAACCCTCTCATTTGGGACTGAGGTTTCTGGGACAGAGATATGACTTGGCCCATGTTAACAGCAGTGGGGTAACGTTGTGCATTGTCTTTCCCCCACTTGAGAGGACAAGCCACGAGTGAGATAGAGATCTCTTTGCGGTACAAGTCAATGTCTGCATCAATCTGAACAGTGTGCTGTGTTTCTGCAGTCCCCATGACTGCTATTAGTCGTATTCCCCAACTTGCAGGCACGTGACTACATAGGGCTCAACCTGTGCAGTGCACATGCCCTTTTTAGTCTTGGATAGAAAATGCCCTTCCAAAACGATCAAAAGTGCCCCCGCGACGCGACACAACCTCCGACCAGCCCTTCAGTAGGTGCGCGACAACACCGCTCTTGAGTGTGCGCGCTCAACCCCCCCTCGGCGCTTTACAATACGCGCGCGACAACACAGCTGATGAGACCGCGCGCGACAACACAGCTGATGAGACCGCGCGCGACAACACAGCTGATGAGACCGCGCGCGACAACACAGCTGATGAGACCGCGCGCGACAACACAGCTGATGAGACCGCGCGCGACAACACAGCTGATGAGACCGCGCGCGACAACACAGCTGATGAGACCGCGCGCGACAACACAGCTGATGAGACCGCGCGCGACAACACAGCTGATGAGACCGCGCGCGACAACACAGCTGATGAGACCGTGCGCGACAACACAGCTGATCAGAACTCGCGCGACAACACCGCTATTCAGTACGCGCGCGGCGACAACACCCGCTTTAGGTTCGATCATTTCCATCTTTTTTTCATCTCCGCTACTAGCAGCACACTCCATTTCTGCATTACTGGATCTGTAGCGACAACAGACCGCAAAGGATTATGGCCACGCCTGGGCTGATGGGAATTGTAGTTTCAGCTACCTCCCGTTCGCTTCATTCGCCTGAGCAAACTTTTCTCAGAAGACCTATAGTTTTACCGAGTCATGCGACTTCGGTAATATCGAAAAAAAAATAATATTGCGGTATGACGGTATTTACAATACCGTTACATCCCTAATATATATATATATATATATATATATATATATATATATATAAAATATATATATATATATATATATATATATATATATATATATATATATATATTTTTTTTTTTTTTTTTTTTTTTAGGGGTTTTCTCCTTTATTTATAGGACAGTGGAGATATAGAGACAGGAAAGTGTGGGGAGCAGAGATAGGGGAAGGATCAGCAAAGGACCTCGAGACGGGAATCGAACTTGGGTCGCTGCGAGCACCTCGGTGCTATGTGTCGACGCACTAACCACCAGGCCACTGGCACCGACGCAAAAGTGGATTCTGACATGCTCTGAAAGCGTTTGCGTCCTGCGCTTTGTGCATAGACCGTCAAAATAGAGCCCATTATCTTCACTGCTTTCACAGCTCAATTTAAATAAGTAGTTTGAACAAATAGAAAATTATAAATTAAGTGTAGTCCGTTGTTTACTTTTTGCGAATTTGTCAATTTATGTTCAAAGTTTTTAATTGAAATATAAATTTTTATTTTAATTGTTTTTAATTGTTTAATTTTTCCTATTAATACTTTTTTTATCAGTGCACTTAAAAGCAATATTTCCACATAGCTTAATATAAATAAATAAGATGTTCATCAATATAAAAAGCAAAATCAGTAACAGTTTCATTTGACTTTTTTACAGATCTGCACCTTCTCATACACTGAAGCTCCTCCTCCTTTTATGAAGCTCCTCCTCCTTCAGTTCAGCTATAAATACTGGAGTATTCCCATCAGTCTACAAGTGGAGACGAGCATCAGGAAGAAGTGAGATCTGAAAGACAGAGAGAAGATGAGTGATCCAGAACCCTGCAGAATTAAAGAGGAAGAGGCTGAAGAACAAATAGGTTGGTGTTTATTCTTGATTCTTTAATAATGCTTAAAAATC
This sequence comes from Danio rerio, assembly GCF_052040795.2. Classification (NCBI taxonomy): domain Eukaryota; kingdom Metazoa; phylum Chordata; class Actinopteri; order Cypriniformes; family Danionidae; genus Danio; species Danio rerio. Next base: position 1,701,163 of record NC_141042.1, read on the forward strand.
CCTACAGGTAGACCAATAAATAACACAGAAAATTAAACAGATCTTAGATCAAGTCTTGAACCAATGGTCCAAATCTGAATTTTCAGAAATTGTCCAGAAATATGGGTTATAATAACACTTGAAAACAGGCAGGTCAAAGGTCCATCAGCTGCTTAAACTTTTCTGTTTGATGGAGACGGAGATATTTACACTCCGCTACAGCAACTGTCTCATTACAGATCAAAACAGAACAGGGATGTGAGACATATGCTGGAATAAGACAAACATTTATATCACCTTATAAGTCATTTCATATCCTAATGATGATGTATATCATGGTATAGTACTATTTCTGTAAACTCAATCATTTATTAGTTAATATACACTCGCTGGCCACTTTATTAGGTACACCTGTCCAACTGCTCGTTAACTCAAATTTCTAATCAGCCAATCACAGGGCAGCACCTCAATGCATTTAGACGATCTGCTGCAGTTTAAAGCGAGCATTAGAATGGGGAAGAAAGGGGATTTAAGAGACTCTGAATGTGGCATGGTTGTTGCTGCCAGACAGGCTGCTCTGAGTATTTCAGAAACTGCTGATCTACTGGGATTTTCACGCACAACCATCTCTAGGGTTTACAGAGAATGGTCAGACAAAGAGGAAATATCCAGTGAGCGGCAGTTCTGTGGGCCTTGTTAATGAGGCCAGAGGTCAGAGGAGAATGGCCAGACTGGTTCCAGCTGATAGAAAGGCAACAGTAACTCCAATAAGCACTCGTTACAGCCAAGGCCTGCAGAAGAGCATCTCTGAACACACAACACAAACAACCTTGAGGCGGATAGGCTGGTTTGACGAGTCTCCATTTCTGCTGACACATTCGGATGATCGGGTCAGAATTGGGCCTCAACAACATGAAAGCATGGATCCATCCTTAGGTGGTGTAATATTGTGGGGGATATATTCTTGGCACACTTTGTGTCCATTAGTAACAATTGATTATGGTGCTAACGCCAAAGCCTACCTATTACAGTATTGTTTTGTCATAATTATGAATACATATTCCTATTACAGTTTTCAAATATGTGTTTGTCTTTTCAATACAACAAAAATGGCAGTTTTTTAACGGTCATGACATAATAATGCACTTTCACTCGCATTTACATGAATGAACCCCAAGGGATCATTCTACAAAAAAGAAAATAAAAAACATAAAGTCTCCATCTAGAACTCCTCAATGGGACTGGTCAAACACTTAAAGGGTCACGAAACACCAAAACACATTTTTTGAGCTTTTGACAGTCGTATATGTGTCCCACACTGCTAAAAACACTATTAGGACACCTATATTTCACTAAAAAGTGTAAATTGGTTGTTTTTGCGTTATTTCAAGCAAATTCGTACTTCCTGTTTGAAACGAATTTTTGAAGCTGCGTCACGGCCATGACATAATAGCGTGTATTCCAGCGTGCAGACTGGACGCCTGTGCCAGAGTGAGTCTTATTACGTCTTACAGTGTGATGCATTAATGCATGAGTAAGGCTTGGTTCAAACCAATCAGCGCGCTCTATTGTGCAACTTCATTAATATTCATTTGTGTCACCGTGTTTACACCACAAAGACGCCACATTGTGTTGGCAAAACAAGCGTGAAGTGTTGCTTTTATAGTTTGCTGCCGTTAAGTTTCGTTTTCATTTTCTCTCTGTGAGAGCTCAGCTGGAGTCACGTGTGGATTAACAGTGTACGCGACGCTCGACAACAATAACTTACGTGTCTAAGGAGGATTATTGTTTACCTGAGAGCTGTTCTCATCTGCAAACGCTGAAATCTGGATTTGCTTGTAGTATTCTCTCCATAAAGACGCGACTCTAGTTGCTGGTGATTGTCCTGTCTCTACAGATTTGGTAAGTGAGCGACCAGTGCTCTTTGTTTATTCAGTTTGTTCATATCAAATTAAGTTAACTATAGCACTGAGTGCAGAAATGTTAGCACCGCATTTAGTGACCGGAATAACACGCGCGGCTTTCTGACGCTACCTGCCGTGTGCATCTAAGTTTCCGGGAAATGCGGAGTTTTTTTTTCTCTCATTCGCCGTGCGGTATCAAACATTGCATGAAAAATACACGCTTAGAGCAGTTCCTCGAATCAAATATCTCGTTTGTCGCGAGGGGCATGAATGAATTCCCTGAATGAAAGAGCCAAACTGCAGTTAAAGTCCAACATTTATTAATTCAGCAAATAATTGGACTACAGATGTCCATGTAGGTTAAACACCATCACTTTCTCCTGTCTGTGTGTGTGTGTATTTTGACTCTGAAACTCGCGCGTGCACAAATTGACACTCCCACACCATCCCACTTTAGTTCCTCCGACACTCCCCCTAAACAGAGCTGGACACGCCCACTTTTCTGACTTTTTCGAAAGTAGAGGTGTGAAAACACCCTGCTGAAACGAGGGGGTTTCATGGCCCTTTAAGCTATTTGCCTTCCTCCGCCCCCACTGCTCTCGGCACCGCCCCCACTCATCAACTGCCCAACAGGGTACGGCGCATGGTATGCAATGGATGCTCTGGATCTTTGGCATGCACTCTATACTGAAGTAGGTATGACCAAATTTCTGTTTTTATTGTACGAGTAATTTAATGTGTTTCATGATATAGTCATTTAATTAATTATTTAAAAAAAAAAAGTTACAAAAATGGTTATAATAATCAACGGATTCTTCAGAAATGAAAATTTTTTGTTTCATTTAAACCTTGTTTAGACGGGAACCACCAGAAGTCTATAGCTACTACAATTACCATTCTGACCATTTTCACACAAGACATTATATTGTCACATCATATTTACTTTCAAAGATTCTTTTGAGACATTGAAATTAAGCTTTGCATGTCTGTCGTCATATTTAATTAAGTCATCATCCTAAATATACTATCTTTTTGCTAATACAGCCAGTAAAGGTATAGGTGGTTTGTGTTAAGCGAGCCGCGACTTACTTTCATTTTCACTTTCTCAAGCAGGGGAGAAGGCACTTAATATGCTGTTTTGAAAGACATATCTGAAGTAACGTTGTTTCTGCCGACAGAATGTTATGTTTTTGATAGCAGTTGCTAGGCAACAGAGGCACGTTTATTTGCAAGAACAAAATCTGCTGTGTCCTGTTGTAGTTTTACGAGCACGTCTAAAAGCGCGAGCGGTTTCACTTTCGCCAGAGAGCTCGCTGCGTGTTTATATTTGAAATAACAAAAACTTTTTGAGCTCAAATTAATAACGTGATTGTGATTATTGAAGCGCTTCGATATTCGATCTTTTCAAAAAAGAGACAAATGTGAGAGTGAAGCACAAAGCCACAGTGAAGCCACAGCCATATCACCCTGCAGCCCAAAACCGCTTACTCACTGAAGCTAAGCAGGGCTGCGCCTGGTTAGTACCTGGATGGGAGACCACTAGGGAACACTAGGTTGCTGTTGGAAGTGGTGTTAGTGAGGCCAGCAGGGGGTCCTAATGCCCCAGTAAAAGTGAAAGGGACACTACACTGTCAGTGGGTTCCGTCTTTCAGATGAGACGTTAAACCGAGGTCCTGACTCTCTGTGGTCATTAAAAATCCCATGGCACTTCTCGTGAAAGAGCAGGGGTGTAACCCCGGTGTCCTGGCCAAAGTCCCTCTATCGGCCCTTACGATCATGGCCTCCCAATCATCCCCATCCACCGAATTGGCTCTATCACTGTCACTTCACTCCACCTATAGTTGGTGTGTGGTGAGTGCACTGGCACCGTTGTCCTGTGGCTGCCGTCACATCATCCAAGTGGATGCTGCACACTGGTGGTGGTGTGGAGAGACCCCCCTCATGATTGTGAAGCGCTTTGAGTGTACGGCCATACACAATTAATGCACTATATAAATACACATTACATTACAAAAAAACAAAGGAGAATCCGGGAAAAACGCTATGTAGGCTAGATCATTGATCTGCAGTTATAATCAACTCGTGTTAATAGAAAAGTTAGTAATGAACATTTATACAGAAGTATTTATGTGTGTAAAGCGTCTGTTTTGTGAGAAGTGCTTCTCATATGATTTGTAACCGACCCGTACAGCTTTACTGTAGACATTTCCTCGAGTGAGAATGACGTAATCTGAAACATTCTGTCGTACAGCACCCCCACCAAAGGGGTACCTTTTTGGCAGTGGAAACACAAGCTTGATAAAGGTGACCCGTACCGAACGTACCTCTCAGTGGAAACGGGCCATAACTTCATCAGTGATAATGGAGTCAGGGAACTTACTGATTTATTCTACACACAAGCTTCCAGGTTCCAGATTTCTTATATTAAATTTAATTTTGATTTCAGAACTGATGATGGAGAACGAGGAGAAACTTCATGTCAGGAAATCTTTCATCTGCACTCAGTGTGGAAGGAGTTTCACATCCAAACGGAATCTCCAGTTTCACACCATGATCCACACTGGAGAGAAGCCATTCACGTGTCCTCAGTGTGGGAAGAGTTTCAGAAAGTCATCACATCTTAATGAACACATCATGATCCACACTGGAGAGAAAACGCACAAGTGTGATCAATGCGGCAAAGCATTTTTAATGGCTTCAAAGCTGAAGAACCATCTTAGTCTTCATACAAACGAGAGGCCTTATTTATGTACCGTGTGTGGAAAGAGTTTTACTCATCAAAATATTTTAAGAAAACATCAGAAGATCCACACTGGAGTGAAGGAGTTTGTGTGCTTTGAGTGCGAGAAGACTTTTTTTAGAGTTGCAGACTTGAAGCGGCACCAGAGGATTCACAGTGGAGAGAAACCTTACGAGTGTTCACACTGCCAAATGAGATTCAATCGTTCAGAATCCATGAGATCCCACCAGAGGACTCACACTGGGGAGAAACCCTTCAAGTGTTCACACTGCAACCAAAGATTCATCCAGTTGGGATATCTGAAAACACATGAGATGACTCACACCGGAGAGAAACCGTACAAGTGTTCGCACTGCGACAACAGATTTATCCAGGTAGGCCATCTGAGAAGACACGAGAGGATTCACACTGGGGAGAAACCGTACATGTGTTCGCACTGCGACAACAGATTCACTTCATCAGCAGATCTGAAAAGGCATGAGAGGATCCACACTGGAGAGAAACCTTACATGTGTTCCCACTGCGACAAGAGATTCCGGCATTTAGAAAGCCTCAAAAGACACAACAGAATTCACACTGGAAAGAACCTAACAAGTGTTCATACTGAGACAACAGATTCAATCATTTAGGATTGAACAGACATGAGAGGAATTGCACTGGAGAGAAACTACTTGGTTGGTATTACAGTAAACACCTACATTAAACGGCATATGACGTGGGGTAGAAGCCTGCATCGCAGATGGTCTTCTGCGGGAACCAATGGATCCGACCAGGCTTCTTGTAAAGCAGAATTAATTCCTTATAGGGTGGAACTCTGGTGTAATTTGAATGGGAGCGGAAGATTAAACAGTAGACTATCCCATTCCCAACATCCTTTCAGAAAAGCATATCTGCACTACAAACTGGATTTATACTCTCTGGCTATTCTAGGATGTCCTGACTGAGAGCATACAGCCGTGAGTTGTGGAAGCTTTTCATTACTTGCAGAAATGGCAAAAGTACACACATCCTTTACGAAAGTAGAAGTACAGATGCTCTAGTTCAAAGCAACTCTGGTAAAAGTTGAAGTACTGATTACACTTTTGTACTTAAGTAAAGGTAAAGAAGTACGGCCTGAAAAATTTACTTGAGTAAACAGTTCCTGTTTTAACCTTAGTCCAAAGACATGCGAGTATCGGCCAGCTGGTACCAATCCAAATCCAAATCTTGCACATGCGCTATATTCTGTGTTTATAAGCCAACTAAGCCATGAAGGTAGCCTATTATAAGGCACTAGAAAGTTATCATGTAGGCTGACTATATCCCAAATGTTTTGAAGCCATTCTGTAGTTTCAAGAGTTCACACTTAGCTGATGATTTATAAAAGCTTGTTTGGCATGTTGTCCCGGGAGAGAGCCCCGAGCTCAAGGGCTCCTCGAGCCCGGGGCTTCCTCCCGTTGGCAGAGCAAGAGGGGAGCCTGAGCTCGGTGGATCTCAGAACTCCCCTGCTGCGGTAGCTAAGGGAACACAAGGGATTAAACAAAGCTTGATTGTTATGTATGTTGAATGTCTTTGGATGGTGGGAGGAAACCGGAGAACCCGGGGAAAACCCACGCGGACACAGGGAGAAAATACAAACTCCTCACAGAAACACCCACTGGTCCTGTGGAACCAGGGCTGGCAGTGTTCTTGCTGTGGGGCTCACAGTGCTAACCACTGGGCTGTCGTGCCGCCCAATCAGAGGTAAAGGAGGAGAATAGGGGAGGAGGGGGGTTTCTTCCAAACGAAGATAAAGTAAACTGAAAACTGTGGCTATTTATAGTAGCTTAGGGCTCGTATGATTGGAAGATAGTGATTAGCAAATGCGAGACCGGCCGTGATAAATCATAAGCACGTGATCCTCTCGAAATTAGTTTATAAATAAACTTCACTTAATGTGAAGCACAGATGAATATTCAGGTGGTTAGAAATTTAACCACCTGAATATTCATCTATGCTTCACATTAAACTATAGATTAGTTTTCAGAGTTTTCAAGTCCCAAACCAAGCAAGCCAATTGTGAGGAACAAAACTTCACCAATTGACGAAGTGAAGGAAAAAGCCTCGAGAGAAACCAGGCTCAGTTAAGCACGACCATTTCTCTTCTGGCCAAACTTCTTGTGCAGAACTGCAGTCTAGGCGCTGGAGAAGCTGACAGTCATCGTGGAGAACTTCAGATGTGAGTAGGTCACTGGCGGGAGCACAGACTGGCCCACCAAATCAATGCAGAGACTCGAATGTCACTGGGGTCTTTCAGGAATCAGTCTCATACTCTCCACTCCTCTAAGACTGCCACAGCATCTGCTAAGGATACGGCCTGGTTCAGGATTATGGAGACCTCGGGATTATGAAAAACAGACTAACATGAGTGAAGATGCCATTCAAATTATGTCTTTTGGGAAGTATAAATTATTATTTTTTTTTTTGCACAACCTACATTTTTGTGTAAATGTGAGATTGTGGAAGCAAAATTTAAATATAGTGGAAACGGTCAGGTGCAGAATAAAACTTGGCCAATCCTGTGCAGATCCCTGGTGTGGGGAAAACAAGCCCTTATAGCAGGGGTCACCAAACTTGTTGCTGGAGGGCCGGTTTCCTGCAGATTTTAGCTCCAACCCTAATCAAACACACCTGAACAAGCTAATCAAGGTCTTACTAGGTATCTTTGAAACACCCAGGCAGGTGTGTTGAGGCAAGTTGGAGCTAAACCCTCCAGACCTCCAGGAACGAGATTGATGACCCCTGCCTTAGAGTGAATTTGCATAAACTTTGTTGGCCACTTGAAATTGATTCTTTGCCGTTATTATGATATATTTTGGCTTGTATAGTGTTGAAAAGTTGCTGTGTATTCTTTTACATCACTAATAAATTGAAAAATCTTGATCTTATGTTTAAAAGTGTCTAAGAGGCTGTGACAGCTGTCTATTAAAATGTGTTTCCTCAATTTAAATAAATGTAAAATAAAGATGTTATGTTTCAGTATGCTGTAATTGTGTTTTCTGTAAGGGTCCAAAGAGAAAAGTATTTTACGAGCAAGGCAGAATATGTCACACTGAAATTAAAAAAATTAGTGTTACAATTAATGTGGTTGGTGGTGGTCACGCTAGGTGTTGGTATTGTAGCGGAGTTTACAGTTAAATCTAACGACCCTGCAAGATGATCAAAGACCAGAAGTCAGAGATACAATAAAATAAAGAAAAGATTGTCTTTGGACTGTGGGGGAAACTGGAGGCCCCGGGGAAAAACCACACCAACACGGTAAGAACATGCAAACTCCACACAGAAATGCCAACTGGTCCAGCCAGGACTTCTTGCTGGGAGGCGACAATGCTAACCACTGAGCCACCGTGCCATCTATGTCACACATCAGCAAACTGCGAAACTTGTCGCATGAGCTTGCGATTCCAGCCTGACGCATTCGCGTGTGTATGAATGGAAGTCTATGGGGTAAAAAGTCTAATGTGACCTCAGCTTTACCCCTTCAATGTGCTTTCACTTACTACAATTTCACCTCTTTTCAAGCTGGGATGGCCCATATTGGTTTTTATGCGTTCCTTAAATGTAATGTCAAGAGTTTTGATAAAAGAAACAAACTGCAAAGGCTTAAGGCAGGGGTGTCCAAACTCGGTCCTGTAGGGCCGACATTTTAGCTCCAATTTGCTTCAACACACTTGCAAGGATGTTTCTAGAATGGCTAGTAAGAGCTTGATTAGCTAGCCCAGGTGTGTCTGAATGGGGTTGGAACTAAACTTTGCAGGACACCGGCCTTCCAGGACCGAGTCTGGACATGCCTGGCTTAAGGCATAGGTCTCAAACTCTGGCATAGGTCTCTGATGCATCTAATTAAGGTGTTCAAGACTATTTGAACACCTCGATTAAGTGGTTCAGCTGTGTTTGATTATGGTTGGAGCAAAACTGTGCAGAGCTGCGGCCCTCCAGGAATTGAGTTCGAGACTAGAGGTCTGCAATCATACTCTCAATTGATGAGCTCAGACTTGCAAGCTCGGGACTTGTGATGCAACACATCCCTGTAGACTAGGGGCGCTCAGTCTTGTTCTTTGAGATCTACCCTCCTGCACAGTTCAGCTCCAACCCCTTCAAACACAAGCCAGCTAAGTAAGGTCACTTTGAAGAAGCACTTGATAATTAAAGGCAGGTGTTTGATCAAGGTTGTAGCTGAAGGAGATCTCCAGGAGCAGGATTACCCCTGCAATGTGCTTTCACTTACTACAATTTCACCTCTTTTCAAGCTGGGATGGCACAGATTGTTTTTTATGCATCCCTTTTATGTAATGTCGAGAGTCTTGATAAGAGAAACAAATTGCAAAGGCTTAAGGCATAGGTCTCAAACTGTGGCATAGGTCTAATCAAGGTGTTCAAGACTCTTTTGAACACCTCGATTAAGTGGTTCAGCTGTGTTTGATTATGGTTGGAGCAAAACTGTGCAGAGCTGCGGCCCTCCAGGAGTTGAGTTTGAGACTAGAGGTCTGCAATCATACTCTCACTTGATGAGCTCAGACTTGGGACTTGTGATGCAACACATCCCTGTAGACCAGGGGCGCTCAGTCCTGTTCTCGAAGATCTACCCTTCTACAGAGTTCAGCTTCAACCCTTTCAAACACAACTAAGTAGGGTCACTTCGAAGAAGTACTTGTTAATTAAAGGCAGGTGTGTTTGATCAAGGTCGCAGCTGAAGTTGATGTCCAGAAGCAGGATTACCCTTTTCAAGCTGGAATGGCACAGATTGTTTTTTATCTATCCCTTATATGCAATGTCAAGAGTCTTGATAAGAGAAACAAACTGCAAAGGCTTAAGGCATAGGTCTCAAACCGTGGCATAGGACTCTGATGCAACTAATCAAGATGTTCAAGACTCTTTTGAGCACCTCGATTAAGTGGACCAGCTGTGTTTGATTAGGGTTGCTGTGCAGAGCTGCTGCCGTCCAGGAATTGACTTTGAGACCTATGGCTTAAAGGCATAATGCGGGAAGTCACAGAGAACTTAGCAGAACATATTTTTAAATATTGTCAACTATTGAGAAGATTTATTAATTACAAGGGTTATCTGCTATTAATCAACCGTCAATTGTGTTCATCCCTATTCTGCGTATTTTAAACAAGTAACTTAAATTACTTTGCCTGTAATATTCTTTAACTTCGTCAGTGATAATGGAGTTTGGACAAATAATTGATTTTTCATGATATTCTTCAGATAATTTTCAAGCTTCAAACATTTCTCCATAATTTCTTATATTAAATGTAATTTTGATTTCAGACCTGATAATGGAGAACGAGGAGAAACTTCATCATGTCAAGAAATGTTTGACCTGCACTGAGTGTGGAAAGACATTTGCATCCAAACGGAATCTCAAGGTTCATACGAGGATCCACACTGGAGAGAAACCATTCGCATGCACTCAGTGTGGGAAGAGTTTCAGACAGTCATCATCCCTTAATCAACACATGCTGATCCACACCGGAGAGAAAACACAGAAGTGTGAACAATGCGGCAAAACATTTTTGAGGACTTCAGAGCTGAAGAGCCATCTTAGCGTTCATACAAACGAGAAGCCTTACTCGTGTTCGGAGTGTGGAAAAATCTTTACACACCAAAACCTTCTAAGAAAACATCAGAAGATCCACACTGGTGTGAGAGAGTTTGTGTGCTTTGAGTGTGAGAAGAGTTTTATTAGAATTGCAGACCTGAAACAGCACCAGAGGATTCACACTGGAGAGAAACCGTACAAGTGTTCACACTGCGACCAGAGATTCATTCAGTTAGGGCATCTGAAAGCGCACGAGAGGATTCACACTGGAGAGAAACCGTACAAGTGTTCACACTGCGACAACAGATTCGTTCAGTCAGGAGACCTGAAAAGACATGAGATGATTCACACCGGAGAGAAACCTTACAAGTGTTCACACTGCGACAACAGATTCAGTCAGTCCGCAGATCTGAAAAGACACAAGAGGATTCACACTGGAGAGAAACCGTACAAGTGTTCACACTGTGACAAAACGTTTCGTCAGTTAGGAAACCTGAAAAGACATGATAGGACTCACTCTGGAGAGATATCAAACTTGGTTGGCATTACTGAAAACACCTGTGTACCTGTGTATGTCGTGGGGGAAAACAATCTATAAGAGTGAATGTGCATATAGACTTTGTTAGCTGCTTGATCTTGATTCTCTGTAATTATTATGATTAATTTGAACTTGTTTCAATGCTAAAAGCTGCTGTTTGATGTTTTACACCAGTGGTCACCAAACTTGTTCCTGGAGGGTCGGTGTCCTGCAGATTTAAGCTCCAACCCTAATCAAACACACCTGAACAAGCTAATCAAGATCTTACTAGGTATACTTGAAACATCCAGGCAGGTGTGTTTAGGTAAGTAAGAGCTAAACCCTGCAGGGACACCGGCCCTCCAGGACTGAGATTGGTGACTTCTGTTTTACACCATCAATCAATTTAAAAAACCCAATCATAACTTTTATATACGGTCAAATATACATATGCCTCCTGGTTGGATGAACACTCACAGCACTTTGCATTGTAAAACACAGCATATAAGCACTTTCAAGATAGCCCTTTATTTATCCTTTTATGGTGTAGTGTCAGTTACATTTGGCATACCTGCCAACACTCCCGTTTTTCCAGAGAGTCTTCCCTATTTTAGACCCATCTCCCGCCATCTCCTGTTATTTCTCCCAGGAAAACTCCAGTAATTTCAAGCTCCTTCAGTCCTCAGCATTTTGGTACAGTCTGTGAAACTCCCGGGTTGCCAACTTTGGTATAGGATCCGATTGCAGCGGCCGCCCAAAACACGGTTCGTAGTACAATTAGTAACACCAGAGTACATGTAACCCCGCTGTTCTTACACCACCCAACCCGCTCCGAACTGGGATCGAACCGGCGACCTTCCACATGGGAGTCGGTTGCTCTACCAAGGAGTCTAAAGACCATGGCCTCTAGCATCTGTCGCTAGACCACCTTGCTTTAGAGGTCAGAGGAGTGGGGTGTACCTGCACAGCACTTACTAGCTGACCTCCGTTGCACTCACCCCCCTAAACTTCACCCCCATCCGGGTCACGGCACCAATGTAACCCCGCCGGTCCTACACCACCCAACCAGCGTCAAGCTGGTATTGAACCAGCGACCTTCCGCATGGGAGTCGGTTGCTCTACCAAGGAGTAGAGCAACCATGGTAGACCATGCCCTCAAGCGTCTGTCTCTAGAGCACCTTTAGAGGTCAGAGGAGTGAGGTTTACCTGTTTACTCTGTTACACTCAACCCCCTTAAACCTCACTCCCATCCTGGGTTTGGCACCAATGTAACCCCGCCGGTCCTACACCACCCAACCCGCTCCAAAATGCAAAGTTTCTGTCCATCTTGGATGAAGTCCTATACATTAATAGTCTTTTCTGAAACTTCCCTTAACAAACGGCCGACGAATCCTCTATTGTAAGCGTGTAGATTGCTAAAGCACTGGTGAGAAATATGACGGGAACACAGCACAAGGCTGGGGCTATAATGCTGAGCTATTTTTGCAAAAATAAACTTCAACCACTGACTCTTCACAGCCTCTTGTTGACTATTTTATAGATGAATTAATAGGTTTAAACACGGTGCACTTTCAGATATAGCCTTAGCTGGATATTCCACTTTATTTAGAGCTGTATTACACACTGTATGGAAGGTCATTTTCTGTAACCCATAACAGGGGCTCTTTAACTTCAAACACAGTACAAACTACAAGGTATTTTAACAAGCTGAAAAGCAGAATACAAATGTATTATTATTAAGTTTGATATATTAAATATATTTTAAGGGCTTTATAAATAAACAGTCAAGCTTTTTCTATAGATGTATTATTCAATTTTATACACAAAGCTTCTCCTCGACTTGTTTTCCCAAAATGTATATTTAAAAGTTTTTTTTAACATTATAATGTTCAACAACCATGCCATTATCAGTACATTTGCATATAACAAAAAGAAAAAGTGCAAAAAAGGGAATAAATTACATAAAAAAATAATATTACATAAAAAATATGTAAAATAACAAAATACAATAAGGGTTTTTCCTGTAGTTTATGCCTTTCTATAAAAGACAACATCAATTGGAGGTTTTGTTTTCATGATCTTCAGGGCTTTTATATGTGTTTTATACACTTACTGGCCACTTTATTAGGTACACCGGTCCAACTGCTTGTTAATGCAGTGACTTTAAATGTGGCATGGTTGTTGATGCCAGTCGGAGTATTTCAGAAACTGCTGATCTACTGGGATTTTCATGCACAACCATCTCTAGGGTTGTCCATCTCTTGCACAACCATCTCTGAGGAATATTTCCAGTACCTTGTTGAATCTACACCATGAAGGATTAAGGCAGTTCTGAAGTCAAAAGGGGTCCAATCCGTTACTAGTGAGGTGTACCTTATAAAGTGGCCGGTGAGTGTATATAAAAGTACTACATATACTGCTTACTAACTGTTTAGTTGTTTTTTTTATTCTCTACTTGTATCACGATGTACTGTTGGCATGTTGTGTGATTTGTATTTCTCTTGTTGCAGTATGTGTTCATATGTTCATATCAAAATAACGCTGAGCTCGTCTCGATGTGATGACGTCATCAGCTGCGCGCGCTCCCGAGTCCTGTCAGGCGAGGTGAGTAGAACTGTTTACCCTATTTTGCTTGTTTACCCGATTGTAACGTTATTTTTTTTTTACTATTTTACAGTGTAAATGTTTTTCGTCGAAAGTATTGTAGCTTATGCTCATATTTTCTAGGGCTTTATGTGTCCATTTCGCATACTAAACACCAAATAACAGTTACAAGATAAGAAAGCAATCTGTAATGCTGTGAATATGTTATAAGGTTTCTTTAAAAAAACTTACATTTGGATTAATGTAGACAATTAACATGGCTGCTGTTAGTTTCTGGGTGGTTTTAAGTGTCGTTTGAAAAACTGTATTATTATATTTCACACGATAAAGTGACCAGAGCCCATATTCACAAAACATCTTAAAGCTAAAAGCAGCTTTAATTGCGAGGTGTAAGCCCTAATTACAGCTATGACTCCTAAATATTTGCTTTAAATGTGTTTTACAATGTGTTTTAGCACAATCTAACTCATAAATCAGTGAAACGTAAGCAGCGAAGAGACTCAAGTCACTAGGATGAAACTGAAAACTATCTTTTGCTATATTTTAGAAACATTTGAGCTCAATAAGCATTTATAAAATTTACCCTGCTGAAAAATCCAGCTTAAACCAGCCTAGGCTGGTTGGCTGGTTTTAGCTGGTCGACCAGCCTGGTTTTAGAGGGGTTTTGGTCACTTCCAGGCTGATCTCCAGCCATTTCCAGCCTGGTCTTAGCTGGTCAGGCTGGGAGATGACCAGCTAAAACCAGCTTGACCAGCCCAGCCAAGCTGGGAGTCCAGCCAAAACCAGCTTAAACCAGGCTGGTTGAGCTGGTTTTAGCTGGATTTGGCTGGTCATTTTCCAGCCTGACCAGCTAAGACCAGGCTGGAAATGGCTGGAGACCAGCCTGGAAGTGGCCAAAACCCCTCTAAAACCAGCCTGGTCAACCAGCTAAAACCAGCCGACCAGCCTAGGCTGGTTTAAGCTGGATTTTTCAGCAGGGTATATGCAGGGGTTTTCTTACATGTTTTAAAATATGTTTACAGTAATGTCAAAATACGTGAAAAGGGAACAATTTGTATTTACAAAAAATATAGTAATGCAAATATATGTTTTACAAATGCACCTCGGAATTATAAGGTTCTCTCTGCGTTCGGAATGATTTGAAGATAATGAGCTTCAAAGTTTTTGCATTCCATAGCAGACGGTATGCGTGTAACATGTTTTTCAAATAAAAAGTCTTAAAATGTAAACAACTTATAAAAAAAAAAAACACCCCATCATGTAAATAAGTTGTCATTTTATGAGACTATGTCAATAACTCAATTTTGACAAAAATGTCAGAAGCTTATAATTCTAAGGTGACGATTTGTAGCTCCAAATTTAAAAAAATGTTTTTATGTATTTTTGGAAAATATTATAAAAATATCTTAAAGTAAAAATACTTGAATATATTTACATTTGCAATAAGTCATTTAGTAGACGCTGGTATCCACAGAGACTTAGAAGTAGGTCTGTCACAATAATCGATAAATGGACTTGTTGTACTACACATAGACATATATATATATATATATATATATATATATATATATATATATATATATATATATATATATATATATATATATATATATATATATATATATCTATCTATATATCACCCATACAGCAACATCATTGCTGGTTGTGCAACATGTCTATCTCTGCTGGAGGTGTCAGTGTCAGCAAGGTTAAAAAACACTGTAGTATTTACTCTAGTATATTTTGATGTGGGTGTCTGACAACTAAAAAATAGATCTGCTAGCAGATATCACAGCCTCTCTTACTCTTTACCCTGTCAACATTTATTATTATTTATTTATAAATAATAATATTATTTATATTATTATTAAAATCCTTATATAATCCTTATTAAAACGTTAAAACGACTATAAATATTCTTAAGAAATAAAGGTGTAGGTGTACACACCTAATAAGCATTTATAGCAACAAGGTCAACCCTTTGCTTGTCTCTGCAGCTTTGTGAACAAGTTTAAAGAAGAAAAAAAACATAACTGACATTTCAGCATTTATTATTTTAAGATGAAACGCATAAATAACTGATTTATGTTTAATCTTTGCAGATCTGCTTGTCCTCCTTCAGTTCAGCTATAAATACTGGAGTTTTCCCATCAGTCTACAAGTGAAGACGAGCATCAGGGAGAAGTGAAATCTGAGAGACTTTTATTGAAGGGACGGTGAGAAGATGAGTGATCCAGAACCCTGCAGAATTAAACAGGAAGAGACTAAAGAGCAAACGGGTTGGTGTTGATTCCTGATTTTTCATTAATGTTCAAAAGCATTCCCCTTATAGTTAGACCAAGAAATAACACAGAAAACTCTTTAAACTAAATAAATCCTGTATTTTATTCAGGTGAAAATGTCATCGAAATTAGTTTAATAATATAACAAATGACCAAGATAAATATGATTTAAGTGGTTTTAATATATATATATATATATATATATATATATATATATATATATATATATATATATATGTATATATCTAAAATATATATATTAGCGTTGTCCAATTTAATGCATTAACGCATGCGATTAATTTTAAATAATTAACGCGATAAAAAAATTAACGCAATTAACGCATGCAGGTTTTTTTACTTCCTGTTGTGGTGGACGTGTGTTCAGCATGCAATAAATGTAGATAAGACCAAGGAAGCACTTTTTGAAGGCAAGTTCCAGTATAAAACAATTAGTTGCATCACAGGTTATCCAGAGTTTCATGCAATTTCGGGTGTTTCATTTTTAACTTTCGACTTCTGTTGTAAGTTGATACCGCATGGCGAACAGAAAGAAAATCCTCCGCATTTCGTGACTCGGTGTTGCTTTAAGGTAAGGTTCCTCTTAAGGCTACACGGTAGAATTTTAATAAGAGTATTATCTTAATCATATTAAAATCGGAGTGTTGGTGTCTTATGTGAATGTACTCAGAACGTCTGGTGAAGTCGCGAGCTGTCAAAGACAGGGCATTACTCTGCCTTTCAGCATGAGCCCTCCAAGTTTAGCGTGTTTCCTCATTAAACGCAATGAAAGCGTATGCTTCGCGTTGTTGTGTCAGAATCCTTGTGAAATACAGTAATACTTTAGGACGCTTAGTTTAAGCAAATTTGATGAACGTGATCATGCGTGTTGAATCTGAGGTGAGTCGCTCCAGTATGGAAGGCCGTTGGGGCCAAAACGTCTGCAGCGCGTTGTGTGTGTCTGTGTGTGTGTGTCTGTGTCAGGCCCGTTGAGGGGTGTCAGGGGTGGAGTGAGCGACGTATCTGAGTAGGGACGAGAGGGGTGTGCAATGTATTTAACGACCGGTATGCAAGAAATTATTATTCATTTGCGGGCATTTGGGAGTCTCTGTGCACTTGCAGGATACTCCTAGTCTTAGCAACTGGATGAATATAAAGGAGGATTAAGCAAAATTGTTTCTACTCTATAACTAATGTTCTCAACTCACAGCAATAAAACTTTACAATGAGTGCAACAGTTTGTATTCTATAGTTTATTATTATAATTTTTCATTTTCCATATCTGCAATTCCTGTATTTTGGCATTTTTTTGCAGTCCACTTAGAATCCAACATGGAAATCAATGTTTTCTTTATTGGCATTGATTGTTTTGAAATTTAAATGTCATTAACATGCCTGTGTTTTAATTCCTGTAATAAATATGGCTGTTAAGCAGGATCTTGATGGTTTATTGTGGGTATGTTGTTTACATGAAGAAATCTGTGTTACAAGTTAAACAAAAATTCTATTAAACAGTTTTATTTTGAATTTAAATATTTTTTTCCTGCGTTTACATTAATTTTACATTTAAATAGCCAAAATTACAAGTTTCAGTATTTTAAATGTGATTAATCGCGATTAATTTTTTTTTAAAAGGTGCGATTCATTAGTTAATTTTTTTTTATTGATTGACAGCACTAATATATATATATATATATATTGTATATGTATTGTTCAGATTTTTTTACTGTCCTGTTACCTCTGTTTGGGACATGCCTAAATACACTTACAAACCTGACACAGACTTAAACAAGAGATTTTTAAACATATATTAAAGGTTTTTGTGCAGCTCTTTCTTGCTTTAGTATGTCTGTAATGCCTTTTGAGCTAGAGATTCATTTGTCCTCAGGGGTCTAAGCCTGATGGTGTATAATTACATGCTGATTACCTGCATAAAGTAGCATTAAAAAGGCTGGAACACACTGTATGAAAAGGTAAATCCCACATCCCAATCCCATACAGCGGAATTTAAACTTATTACTGTACACTACCTGACAAAAGAATTGTCACCTATCCAAGTTTTAGGAGCATCAACAAATAATAACTCGACTTTTAGTTGATGATTTGGTATCAGAAGTGTCTTATATGAAAGGCAAAGGCCTCTAGATTTTGCTTATTTGACTAAAATAAAATCTGATCATGTCTTGATGTTGACTGATTTGATAAGGACAGTGCGGTCTGACTCTGCTTAGACTAAAGTCTCATCACTGAACCTTCAATAATGTCCAGTATAGAATATAAAGTCCTGCTGCAGTGGAGACAGAATGAATATTGTGTCTGACTCCATCATGAGCTTGGAGGACTGCATCCATACATCTCTGACATGAAAGCGTTCTTGCAGGACTCTTAGACTAAATCAAGGTTCTTTAGATTCATCTTCAACGCCTCCTGCATTATCTTACCCCAGACATACTCAATAATGTTTATGTCTGGTGACTGGGCTGGCCAATCCTGGAGCAGCTTGACCTTCTCTGCTTTCAGGAGCTTTGATGTGGAGGCTGAAGTATGAGAAGAAGCGCTATCCTGCTGGAGAATTGTCCCTCTCCTGTGGTTTGTAATGTAACGGGCAGCACAAATGTCTTGATACCTCAGGCTACTGATGTTGCAGATCTCTCGCACGCCCCCATACTGAATGAACCCCAAACCATGATTTCTCCTTCACCAGACTTGACTGATTTCTATGAGAATTTTGGCTCCATGCTGGTTCCAGTAGGTGTTCAGTATTGGTGATGATTGGGATGCAGAGCAACAGATGATTCAGCAGAGAAATCCACCTTCTGACACTTTTCCAAATGTTTTGCACTCAAGTCTGCATCGATGCATCCTGGATATCAAGAACACATGAGGGAACCTTTACGCTTCCTCCATTCTTGTAGACTTGAGATTTGGAACTGAACTTTGGCAGTTGATGAAGACGTTACACGAGAACACGAGGACTCAAGAACGCTGAAGAACACATGGAGGATCATCACCAGCAGAAGCATATAAGCACAATGTTCCCATAAAACACCCTGTCAAAGAGATGTCTCATCAACTCATTCCTGTTATATTTGAACTTCATCTGTCTCCAGTCGTATTTACCGTTACAGAATGTACAGAAGGAACAACCGATGTAAGGGTGCTTTCACACCTACACTTTTGCTTCTGAACGTATCTCGTTTGCCCAGTTAGCGCGGTTCGTTTGGCATATGTGAACAGGGCAATCGCGCTCTGTTCCGCGCCAAAGTAATCGCTCCGAGATCGCTTGAATGAGGTAGTTTCGCCTCGATTGAAACCAACCCTGGAGCGGTTCGATTGCAGTGAGAAAGCGATCTGATTCAAGCGTGGTTATATCACAGTGTTTTATGGATATGTAATAGGCTTACGGCTATATGAAGAGAGAGTTATGAGTAGGGCGGGAAGTTTCGCGAGTCTCCGGATGCCCGCAAACAAGTGATGATCTCCCGCTTATCTCGCGTCTCCCTCCCGGTCCTCAAATAGGCATCGTCGCGCACCCTTCTCACCCCTCCCCTCTGCAGCTCTCCTCAGACACGTCGCACCCTGTCAATCACCACCAAACCACCACCTCTCCTGACAGCTGAGCGGGACGCTGCAAAATAAACCCCGACACTCTGACCAATGTAAGGAGAGTTTACTCGCACGTGACTTGTTTTAGCTCTTTTGGTCCGATTAGAAACTTTGCAGTGTGAAAGCAAACCGCTCCAAGAGCGAAGAGCAACAATGTAACAATTGTAATCTCTGTTTCGGAACAACTGAGTCGATTCACAGGTGTGAAAGCACCCTAAGAGGAGCTACTAAAGATACAACTCAACCAATAGCAACTGAAAAAGTTCTGTTACTGAGATTCTTGGATACCCACAAACTGTAATGCAAAATAAACAATGGCATCGTCAACCTTCAAATGCAGCACTCCAATCTAAAAGTACAAACTGAGTTCAAAATGTGTCTGATTCAGATCTATAATTCATCCTGATTCAATTGTGGATTTTTTTAAAATAAGAATACCTGGCACCAAATAGTGATAGCACAGCTCTCTCAAGTAATTAAAATGTAAACTGCACATACTTGACTGTGTAATACACGAAGTCCTGGATGAACATCTTATAACTTATTTATACTTCTGCGTCGAGTGATCGGCATGATCCATGGCGTCTGCCTTGCGAGTAGTCGTGCATTTATATTTCTGCATGCTGTTTGTGTTGCACTGCAATAACACTTCCAAAACGCTAGCTGACTGTATGTTTTTATGTTCCTGTGTCGAGTTTCTTTGAGGGTATTTTGTTTTATCGGAACGCTACATGTAGCTAAAACTCACTCATTTAGAGGCGAGAACTGGTGAACGTGCAACAACTTTAATCATAAGGTAAACACAAAACAACAGTTTCCATCTAAAGCTACTTGTAAACACTTGTTCTAATGGGTTCGTGTGACTCTCGGTCCTGCCCACATTTGTCAGAGCTACCTAGCCAACCAATCACGGAGTTTGTGATGCGCATAATTTTGACGTATTATTACATTTTTTTAAAGGTGCACATTAGCGCTGGCGTCAGATGTATAAAGTGACGCAGAAGTATTAATCAGCCTTCAGTGCACACAGCAGAAGCATTCTGTTAGTGCTTAAGTGACCAATAAGGATGTTCACCGATTTAAATGGAAACCAGCAATTAATTGTTTGCATTCATATCCTGCTTTAACTCGATTATTGATAACAGATTTGATCTTGAATACATAAATGATCTTTCACGTGGGCTGCAATAATGCATAACATTTAAATTTTGATTTCAGATCTGATGGAGAACGAGGAGAAACTTTGTCATGTCAGGAAATCTTTCACCTGCACTCAGTGTGGAAAGAGTCTGGCGTCTAAACGGAGTCTCTGGGTTCACATGAGGATCCACACTGGAGAGAAACCATTCACATGTGCTCAGTGTGGGAAGAGTTTCAGAGACTCGTCATATCTTAATCAACACGTGCTGACCCACAGAGAAAAAACACACAAGTGCGACCAATGCAGCAAAACATTTTTGAATGCTTCACATCTAAAACATCATCTTAAAGTGCATACAAACGAGAAGCCTTATTCGTGTTCTGAGTGTGGAAAGAGCTTTACATATCAACAATATTTAACGCAACATCTGAAGATCCACACTGGTGTGAAAGAGTACGTGTGCTTTGAGTGTGAGAAGACTTTTTTTTAGAGCTCAGCAATTGAAACAGCACCAAAGGATTCACACCGGAGAGAAACCGTACGGGTGTTCACACTGCGACAAGAGCTTCAGTCAGTCAGGAGATCTGAAAACACATGAGAAGACTCACACTGGAGAGATGCTTTACGAGTGTTCACACTGCGACAAGAGATTTGGTCATTTAGGAAATTTGAAAGCACATGAGAGGATCCACACTGGAGAGAAACCCTATCAGTGTTCCCACTGCGACAACAGATTCAATCACTTAGGAAGCCTGACAAAACATGAGAGGACTCACACTGGAGAGAAACCTTTTAAGTGTTCACACTGCGACAAGAGATTCAGTCTGTCAGGAAACCTGAAAAGGCATGAAAAGATTCACAGTGGAGAGAAACCGTACAAGTGTTCACACTGCGACAAGAGATTCATTGAATTAGGAAGCCTGAAATCACATGAGAGGATTCACACCGGAGAGAAACCTTACGAGTGTTCACACTGCAACATGAGATTCAGTCTGTTGGGAAACCTTAAAAAGCACAACAGGATTCACACCGGAGAGAAACCGTACAAGTGTTCACACTGCGACAAGAGATTCAGTTTGTTGGCAAACCTGAATCGACATGACAGGATTCACACTGGAGAGAAACCTTATAAGTGTTCGCACTGCAACATGGGATTCAGTCTGTCAGGAAACCTGAAAAGACACGAGAGGATTCACTCTGGAGGAAAAACTTACAAGTGATCACTTGGATTAGGACTTTTAGTCAGCCTGAAACTGTCCTGCTGGATGTACCTCCAACTTGCTTAAACACACCTACCTGAAAGCTTCTAATATGATTAGTAAGACCTTAGTTAATGTTTAATTAAATGTTTAATTTAAACAATTTGTTTCAAATTTTCCAGTCTGGCTTTAAAGGTTTGCACAGTACAGAATTGGCTCTGCTGAAAGTTTTTAATGAATTTTTTTAGCTACTGATCCGGGAGATTGCGTCATCCTTCTTGATCTAACTGCAGCAGGCACGTGCACACATAGGGCTCTACCTGTGCATTGCCCTTTAGTTCTGGATAGAAAGTGCTCTTCCAAAATGATCTCAAGTGCCCCCGCTTCCCCCTCCCCCGCTTTACAGTTTGCGACAACCCCCCACCCCCCAGTCTTCAGTTTGCGACAACCCCCCACCCCCCCACTCCTCAGTTTGCGACAACCCCCACCCCCCCACTCCTCAGTTTGCGACAACCCCCCACCCCCCCACTCTTCAGTTTGCGACAACCCCCCCACCCCCCCACTCTTCAGTTTGCGACAAACCCCCCACCCCCCCCCCCTCTTCAGTTTGCGACAACCCCCCACCCCCCCCACTCTTCAGTTTGCGACAACCCCCCCACCCCCCCACTCTTCAGTTTGTGACAACCCCCCACCCCCACACTCTTCAGTTTGTGACAACCCCCCACCTTCCCACTCTTCAGTTTGTGACAACCCCCCACCCCCACACTCTTCAGTTTGCGACAACCCCCCACCCCCCCACTCTTCAGTTTGCGACAACCCCCCACCCCCACACTCTTCAGTTTGTGACAACCCCCCACCTTCCCACTCTTCAGTTTGTGACAACCCCCCACCCCCCCACTCCTCAGTTTGCGACAACCCCCCACCCCCCCACTCTTCAGTTTGTGACAACCCCCCACCCCCACACTCTTCAGTTTGTGACAACCCCCCTCCGCCGGTTTTCAATTATTTTATCCTGCACATGCCCCTTGGATAGTCTCTACACGGAGCTAAACTGCAGCTTTCGATACTGTGATATTTGAATCTCTCGGTTGGATAAATGCGTGGGCTTTAAAGGGGGCAGTGCCTGAGTAGTTCAGGTCCTACCTGGTAGGTCGGACAATCAGTGTCCACATTAGGGATTGTCTTCTCTCATGTCCCTCTGTTACATAAATCTACATACTTTTGCAGATGTATGTGCCCTCCAGAAACTTGCGTTCTGTGAATGAACGTCGCCTCGTGGTTCCATCCCAAAGAGGGAGGAAATCACTTTCCCGAACTCTCGCGTTCAATCTGCCCAGTTGGTGGAATGAACGCCCTAACTGCATCAGAACAGCAGAGTCACTCGCTGTCTTCAAGAAACGACTAAAAACTCAACTATTTAGTCTCCTTCCCTTCCTAATCTGCTAACTGTACTACAAAAAAAAAATACATTACTAATGTTTTGCTTCTTATGCTGTGTTCACACCAGACGCGGAACGCACGGATAAATTGCGCTATTAGCGCATAAATTGCCGCGTAAACATTTGAGTTTACTCGCTTTATTTGCGCGTCAAATTCACTTCAAAACAGACGCGGATTAGCGTGATGGACAGGGCTTCTGTCTGCCCGGTGACTCTAGCTTCATAGCTAATTGGCTAACACGGATTTTATTAAGAAAATAACAGTGTTAATGTGCTTTATGGAGACTGAAAAACAGTGTCGATACGTTTAGGCTCCTTTATGAGTCCACTGCATCCTTTCAGAGGTGCATCCAGCTCTGTGAGCTCATAAACTCCTCCAGACACTGAACCTGGATGACGGAGACTTTTAGCGGTGCCTCTGACTGAGCCAAGCCCAGTTTGATGACTTTTTGTCGGTGTCGTCTGGACGATTTCCCCCGGGACACCATCAACAGGTTCTACGTCACAATCACGCCCCCACAAGAGCAAGCTTCTGATTGGTTAACGCGGCGCGAATGTCCGCTAAAGTTCAGATTTTCGAACTCGAGAGATTCGCGCGAAACGCTCGTTAAGCGCGTCAAATGTGCAAATGCTGAATTCGCCTCGCGTGTATCGTGCTATTCGCACCGTGCCATTTGCGCAATTCGAGTCATTCGCTCCGCGCGTATCGCGCCGCAGGATGTCTATTCGCGCGTTTGCATTGACTTAACATGTAAATCACTCGCACTTGACGCGCGTTCCGCGTCTGATGTGAACGCACTTCAGTTACACTTTACACTGTTACACTTTACACACCTGAAACTTGCCTACAGCACTTCTTCATTGTTGCTCTTATAGTTGTGTAAATTGCTTCCTTGTCCTCATTTGTAAGTTGCTTTGGATAAAAGCGTCTGCTAAATGACTAAATGTAAATGTTATATGCCGTCCCACAGGGCTCTGCTTTAGGACCCCTTCTTTTTTCTCTTTATTTATTCCCTCTTGGGTCTGTAATTACGAAATATGGCATGTCTTTACATTTATATGTGGACGATAACCAAATCTATGTCCCAATTAAAAAGGCTAGAAGACGAGTTTGTCTGACCCAAAATTGACAAAAGATTCATGAATTAAAAGGATTATTAACTATTAATCAATGATTAATTGTTTCCAATCCTAGTCTGTATATTTAGACAACTGTTGACAATTTAGTTACTTCATGTACTTAGTGTCCTAGCTTTACTCATTTCTCTTCTTTAATTTCAGAGCTAATGATGGAGAATGAGGAGAAACTTCTTTCTGTCAGGAAGTGTTTCACCTGCACTCAGTGTGGAAAGAGTTTAACGTCCAACTACAGTCTCAAGCTTCACATGATGATTCACACCGGAGAGAAACCGTTCACATGTACCGAGTGTGGGATGAGTTTCAGGCAATCGGGAAACCTTAGTCAACACATGAACGTCCACACCGGAGAGAAAACCCACAAGTGTGATCAATGCGGCAGCACTTTTTTGAAGGCTTCAAACCTGAAGGTCCATCTCAGAGTTCACACAAAAGAGAAGCCGTATTCGTGTTTTGTGTGTGGAAAGAGTTTGACACGTCAGCAGAGTTTAAAAAAACACCTGAAAATTCACACTGGGGTGAGAGAGTACGTGTGCTTTCAGTGTGGGAAGACTTTTATTTCAGCTGACCATTTGAAACTGCACCAGAGGATTCACACCGGAGAGAAACCGTACAAGTGTTCACACTGCGACAAGAGCTTCAGTCAGTTACATCGACTGAAGTCACATGAGAGGATTCACACGGACTAATGACATTGGTGCTGCCAAAAAATAATACCGGCACTGTCGGTCACCTACTTTGCACCCTATGGCTTGCAGCCTTTTGCATAATTTAATATATACAGGGGTTGGACAATAAAACTGAAACACTGGCTAATTTAGTGTTGGAGGTTAGATTTGACCAGCCTGGTTTCCAATCTTCATTGATTGCACATTCAACCAATAAGAGCAGAGTGTGAAGGTTTAATTAGCAGAGCAATGGCACAGTTTTCTTAAAATATTGCAATCCACAGAACTTTATGGGTGACACAGTTGAAACCAGAAGTTTACACACACACTGTAAAAAAAGGAACATAACCATGTCTGATGAGAAATCAGACTTAACCTTTACTATTTTAGGTCCATTAGGATTTCTAGACATTCAAACGTTTACACACATTTCCTTGGTATTTTTTAGATTTGCTTTTAAACTGTATAACTTTAGTGAAATGTTTCGGGTCTCTTTCCACAAGCTTCTCACAATAGTTTGCAGGAATTTCGACCCATTCCTCCTGACAGAATTGGTGTAAGAACTGAGAAGAGTTTGGTCAACAAAAAGATTTGTGTTGTCAAAAATAAAAGAATCTAAAGAACCTTGACTCTTGAGGGCCAAATTTGACTGAAGGTATAACACAATCAGGGATTGCACATTCTTTGGGTGGAACAGGAAACTGATGCATAAAAGTTTCGTCTGAAAAAGGGACACCACAGTCTTTTAAGAGCTGACTAACTAAAGGTGTATTTTTAATAAACCAGCTATTTAAAAAAAAAAAATTATTATGTGCCGTTGCAGTGATGCCGTGTCGCGGAGATGACGTCATAATCAGCGCGCGCGCTCCCGTGTCTGAGGCGAGGTGAGTTGAGCGGTTTACACGCCATTTCGCATATTTACTCGAATGTAAAGTACATTTCGCTCATTTTCTTCAAGCAGCAGTTTACAGAGTTATTTCTGAAAGCTTTTAATGGACGGAAGTTTTGCTTCTGCGCTTAATTTGAAAGGTTTCATCATGTGTCCGTTTCTCCACACAGACAATAAGATGCTAATATAGTTCGTGATAATGCTGTTATGAATGTTATTATTTTAGAAAATATACATTTAGATTCGTTTAGTCATGGCAGCTGTTAGTTTTGTGATGTGTTACAGTATAGTTTGAGAAATGAGATGACACATTGAGGATAAAGTGAGCCGAAGCCAATCACAAAACATCTTACGGCTAAAATAATTATAGGATAATCTTAAAAATAATAGAGTCAGTTCAAAATTATTGTATTTTACAATGCTGTAGAGCTAAATCTAGCTCGCAAATATGTGTAAGGTTAGTAGTAATAAAAGAGCCACTGAAATCCAATCACAAACCCTCCTTTGTTTTCATCAGTCTGCCTTGGAAAGGACCATTTGAGCTCTTTCAAAACTTTTAACTGCCTGCTCTACCAAATGGTGACCATATTTTAGTTTTAAATAATAGTTTTCACACATACAGCATTGTTGGTTTACTAAAAAATCAATCAAACACAATCCTGTTGTGCTACTACACTTGATTTTGGTTTTATTGAGAAAAAAAAACAAGAAAATGTGTAAATTACAGTGTTAAATGAGAATCTAATATATTGTTTGGCATACTTCAAAAATGATGTTTTTTTATTCAAAAATGTTTTATTTTGATTATGTTTTTTAGTAAATTGGTCCCACACTTTATATTTTCTGATTTTCATAGTATATTATGGGTGTAATGGATCACGACCCACCGTTTAGAATGCATGTGACATGCAGAGTAGTACCTTTTTTGAACTTGTAGGTTAATCCAAAAAATGTTTTTTAATTATGTACAAAACAACAATTATGAACAAAATAAATTGAGAGAAATTATCTTAGTTATACAATCAAAGTATAATCAGATGCAAGGGGTAAAAAAAGAGATAATAATAACAAAAATACATTTATTTAATCAAATGAAATTTACATAATGCTTCATGTTTTTTTTTTTTTAGCTTTTCTTTTAATAATGTTACATAGTGTAGTACCATATTGTTTAATCTTCTTTATAAAATGTTCACAATTTGGCTTGGCTTTGGCTCATTTCTGGACATGAATATGGTATTTTCCAAATTCAACATTTATAACAATAGACCCTTTCCACAATGACATGACTTCACTTCGCCCTATCAGTGTATTTCTAATTCCGGTTTACCTCTGAATGAATAGGAAACTTCTCTGGTAAATTGAAAACTGAGAATATGATCATTGCTTGTTGTGATATAGGACTATTAAAGTATTGGGCATGTGTCCAAACGTCTCTCTGTAAATACTGAGATGCTTTCTGAGTTTGAAAATGATTGTTTAAGTCAGGGGTTCCCAAACTTTTCAGCCCGCGACCCCCAAAATGATAATGCCAGTGACTCGTGACTCCCAATATCCTCTGAGGTGGTTATAAATAAAGAAACTGCATGCAATGGTGCACACACACCAATAAACCCAAGTCTATTCTTCGTTTAGTTTTTTTTAAATGTATGTCAGTGCTGCAAATGGGCCAGAAAGTTTAGCCTGGCGTTATAAAATCAATCTGCTGCATCTGATACTAATGTTGTGTCTTTAATATAATGTACCCCGGGGGTCGCAATCCAATAGAACTATAAGCTACTTTAGTAACTATATAGTATATAGTAACTCTAAACGACTATTTTTTCTCTTCAGTAGGTTATAAATAAAATATGGTAATTCTTATGGTTTAATTAAAATAAATAGATTTTTGAAAATCACCAGACGACCCCCCCTTCATTGTCCTTCGACCCCTCTGGGGGTCCCAACCCCCACTTTGAGAACCACTGGTTTAAGTTTTTAAGAATCGGAGTAAGCTATTGCTTATCAAGTAAAGTATACGTTTGCAACCTTTTCACTAATTAAGTTTATTTAGTTTTATATTATTTAATCTATAATTTATTTATTTTTACTTTGATTCTGGAAACCGCGTGACGTTATGTGAAAAGGGTCTATTGCAGAGAGATCGCCTACAGCGTCATTCAAATCTTGTGTATGAAAGCATTTTGGCTTAATAATAATAATAATTAATAATTCCTTACATTTATATAGTGCTTTTCTGGGCACTCAAAGCGCTTTACACAATGGGGGGGAATCTCCTCATCCACCACCAGTGTGCAGCATCCACCTGGATGACACGACGGCAGCCATTTTGCGCCAGACCGCACACCACACAGCAGCTGATTGGTGGATAGGACACAGAGATGAGGCCATGATGGACAGAGGTCAGTGGGCAGATTTGGCCAGGATGCCGGGGTTAAACCCCTACTCGTTTTCGAAGGACATCTTGGGATTTTTAACGACCACAGAGAGTCGGGACCTCGGTTTAACGTCTCATCCGAAAGACGCCGCTCACTGAGCAGTATAGAGTCCCCGTCACTATACTGGGGCATTAGGACCCACACAGACCGCAGGTTGGGTGCCCCCTGCTGGCCTCACTAACACCACTTCCAGCAGCAACCTAGCTTTCCCATGTGGTCCAAGTACTGACCGGTCGCAGCCCTGCTTAGCTTCAGTGGGCGACCATGTGAGAGTTGCAGAGAGCTAGCTGCCGGCTCCTTGTAAAATATAATAATGACAAAAAGTTGGAACCTAGATGCTTTCTTAGGCTTTTAATTAAAGGTGTTTTCTGTCACTGTTTGTTTAGCCTGCAATAATGCATTCAGTGTAAAGCAGCACAATTAAACATTAAAAGATTGTGATCTCAATTCAAACCCGCACAACATGAATGATAAATGATAATAATTTGCATGTGTTTAATAATCAGCCGAAGCTCTGCGTTCAGATCTGCGCTTGATCAAGAGAGATTCAGTTTATACACTTTTTCTGTTCGTTACAAACATTTTAATAACACAAAAGCACAGTTTATAGTTCTGATATAAAGACTGATGTTTATGGTAAAGATTAAAATCACCGTTTAATGGATCTTGAAGCTGGTGAATGTTGTAGCTATTACACCGTTTAAACAAACAACCATCAAAATTATCTCACTGAAAATGTTTTCAGAAATGACCCATCTTTAATGAAGCATGACGTTTTGTTTGCGAATTGTTGAATCATTAAGTGGAAATAAATATGTGTTGTACAAGATGTTAGATTTCTATATTTAGCATGATCAGCAACAGAAGCAAAGATCCTTTTTCATATAGAAATTTTTCCTTTTTTTTTTTTTCAGATGGCTCTTTCCTGATTTGTATTTCTATTTAAAGTACAGGTTCAGTGTGTTAAAACCAAGGGTTTTTGCAGTAATAGTTCTGTATAAATGGAAACCAAATGACATTTGTCTCCTCTTTTCTTTCTGATTCCTTTTTGGTCCGATCCGTGACTCGAACTGTAGTGTGATCCAAACAGTGAGATTTGTGATTCATTACACCACTGTAATATATGTATTAATTCCGGTACTTTTACCAGTCTAGATGAGCATCAGACCCGAATAATTGAAATCTGCAAAGACGAAAAAGAAGAGTTTATTGAAGGACAGTGAGAAGATGAGTGATCCAGAACCCTTCAGAATTAAAGAGGAAGAGACTGAAGAACGAACAGGTAATGTTTAATTCTGAATCTTTATTAACCCTTGTGTATTGTTCAAAGTGACTACCCATTCCTTATATTAGAGCAGGGGTCACCAATCTCGGTCCTGGAGGACCGGTGTCCCTGCAGGGTTTAGCTCCAACTTGCTTCAACTAACCTGCCTGGATGTTTCAAGTATACCAAGTAAGAGCTTGATTAGCTTGTTCAGGTGTGTTTGATTAGGGCTAGAGCTAAAATCTACAGGACACCGGCCCTCCAGGAACAAGTTTGGTGACCCCTGTATTAGAGGCTGTTTTTGCCCCATTAACTAATATTATAACAACATTATTTGATTGCAAAGCCATGACAGCATATAAACATGCATTCTACATTGTTGGTGGTTTTCCCTGTTGGTACAACTTGTCATTTTTACTGTTGATCAGTTGGTTTCATTCACCCTTAAGCCTAGGCAAAAATTGTCTTTTATATGGAGTTCTTTGGAGTAAAATAGCCAATTATGTGTGTGTGTGTGTGTGTGTGTGTGTGTGTATAAATACACTTACTATGTTTAGTATGTTCTGAGTGCTGTGGGCTTATTTTGATTTTCTCATAGATATCAAGGTAAGGGCACAAGTGTTTCACACTAACCTTGACATGTCTGAGAAAATCAAAATCAAGCATCTCAGCTCTCTAAACATAGAAAACATAGTAAGTGTATCCTTCCTAACTAGCAAAACCATCAACAATTAAGAATGTATGATCATATGGTGTCATGGCTTTGCAATATTGGTCACTCTTGGTTACTCTAGAACAGGTGTCTAAACTCGGTCCTGAAGGGCCGATCTCCTGCAAAGTTTAGTTCCATCCCCAATGAGACACACCTGGGCTAGCTAATCAAACTCTTACCATGCTTTCTAGAAACATCCTTGCAGGTGTGTTGAGGCAAGTTAGAGCTGAAATCTGCAGTACACCGATCCTCCAGGCCCTCCACAGTTTGCTCCAACCCTATTCAAACACAGCTAATCCAAATAATCAAGGTGTTCAAGACTACCAGAGATTATTAAGCAGATGTGAGTTGGAGGTGGTTGGACCTAAACTGAGCAGAGCTGCAGCCCTCTAGAAATTAAGTTTGAGACCATTGGTCTAGACTGAGAAGCGTGATGGGTCACTCTTGGTTACTCTAGAACAGGAGTTTCAAATTCAGTTCCATGGAGGGCCACAGCCCTGCATAGTTTAGTTTCAACTCTGCTTCAACACTCTTACCCATAGATTTCAGATAAAACTGAAGGTATCAATTAGTTTGATGAGGTGTGTTTATTTAGGGTTGGAACTAAACTGCAGCTTCATCCCTCCAGGAACTGAGTTTGACTCCTGTGATCTAGACAAAGAAGTGTGTCACTCTTGAACAGGGGTGCTCAACCCCGTTCATGGAGAGCTACCTTCATGCAGATTTCAGTTGCAACTCGTATCAAACACACCTGCCTGTAATTATCAAGTACTGGCCAGTTCCTACTTATTTGGATCAGGTGTGTATGATCAGGGTTGGAGTTCTTGGTCACTCTAGACAGAGAAGTGTGATTGGTCGCACCTGGTCACTCTATACAGAGTAGTATGATTGGTCGCTCTTGGTCTCTCTTGACAGAGAAGTGTGATTGGTCGCTCTTGGTCACTCTAGAGAGAAAAGTATGATTGGTCGCTCTTGGTCACTGTAGACAGAGAAGTGTGATTGGTCGCTCTTGGTCACTCTAGACAGAGAAGTGTGATTGGTCGCTCTTGGTCACTCTAGACAGAGAAGTGTGATTGGTCGCTCTTGGTCACTCTAGACAGAGAAGTGTGATTGGTCACTCTTGGTCACTCTAGAGAGAAAAGTATGATTGGTCGCTCTCGGTCACTGTAGACAGAGAAGTGTGATTGGTCACTCTTGGTCACTCTAGACAGAGAAGTGTGATTGGTCGCTCTTGGTCACTCTAGACAGAGAAGTGTGATTGGTCACTCTAGACAGAGAAGTGTGATTGGTCGCTCTTGGTCACTCAAGACAGAGAAGTGTGATTGGTCGCTCTTGGTCACTCAAGACAGAGAAGTGTGATTGGTCGCCCTTGGTCAATCTAGACAGAGAAGTGTGATTGGTCGCTCTTGGTCACTCTAGACAGAGAAGTGTGATTGGTCGCTCTCGGTCACTCTAGACAGAGAAGTGTGATTGGTCGCTCTTGGTCACTCTAGACAGAGAAGTGTGATTGGTCGCTCTTGGTCACTCTAGACAGAGAAGTGTGATTGGTCGCTCTTGGTCGCTCTAGACAGAGAAGTGTGATTGGTCACTCTAGACAGAGAAGTGTGATTGGTCACAGTAGACAGAGAAGTGTGATTGGTCACTATAGACAGAGAAGTGTGATTGGTCACAGTAGACAGAGAAGTGTGATTGGTCACTATAGACAGAGAAGTGTGATTGGTCGCTCTTGGTCACTCTAGACAGAGAAGTGTGATTGGTCACTCAAGACAGAGAAGTGTAATTCCCTTCAAAGGCAAGACCGCTCTCCTGCATGGAAATACCAAATACCCAAGACGAAGAAACCCAGCATTATTTAATGTGGTAGTTTCATGTACTTTTCAGATATAGCAGCAACACAGAACTGTAAATTACTGAGACGTTAGGCAAATACTAGGGGTGTAACTGCAAAAATGTCTCGATATGCATCGTGGCATTATGACGATTTGATTACGATATGACGTCCGTTTTCTCTTATTAGTTGAGCTGTTTGCACGTGAGCTACGTTCCACCTGCTGTCGCACGTGAGTTCAGATTGCAGCAGCAGTAATGTTAGCAGACCAAGATGAGTGGAGCTGAAATAGAGGATGGCCCATCCTCTCAAAATCAGACGTCTGGCAACATTTCGGTTGTCCAGTCATTGCTTTAGCCTCGTCCGCTTTTTGACACGCATACTGGGTCAAACATCCTAAGTTTTAAAGTCTTCACAGTGATTTACATACTTTGCACAGCGACATGGATACCTCCTAATGGTGTTGAAAGAGTCACATACTGTATTTATAAGGTACAATTCACCCTAAAATATCATTCTGTCTTCATATAATGATGTATTGGCGGCCGCAAAATCACACAAGACGTGAGCTGTTACTACAGAGGGCGGATGATAGACGCGCGCGTATGGCAAGCTGTTTTAACATTTAAACCTTTGATCTGACTATCCATAAATACATTTAGAGATATCTCTAATTATATTTTGACTAGTCATAATTATAATTCGACTAGTCAAAATATAATTAGAGATATCTCTAAATGAATTTAATTAAATATGAATTAAATATATTTATGGATAGTCAGAACAAAGGTTTAAATGCTAAAACGGCTTGCCATACGCGCGCGTCTGCTTCAGTGAACAGAACCTGCAGGTTGTGACTAATAAAATAGTAAGCAACATTCAGTTTGTGGAACAGAGTGATCGTTCAATAGCCGCGTGGGAAGTATGAACAGCACTTAGCAGTGGAAATGAAACTGAAAGCGTGCACATTATTTAAAGGGGTGGTCCAGAATGTTATTTTTAAGGCTTGGTTGTGTTAATAAGATGCAAAGCAATGTGTGCTCATGTTTAACTTGAAGGAAATCGTGTTATTTTTTCATAAATCTCACTTTGATTATACACAGCTACTCAGCTAACATGAAAACGACTGTCATATTTCCTAGTTCCTCTAAAAGGCCCACCCTCAAGTGACTCTGATTGGTCATCATCATAATATGCTGTGATACGCCGATCGGCTTCACGTCACGCCCTGACAAGCACGCGCGTTTTGTGTAAACAGTCAGTCAGTCAGTCAGTCAACACGTGTCTGTAACGAGTGAAAATGGGATGCGGCTCCTTTAACTGTTTCTGTGCCTTTTAGTGTGTTTATGCGTGTATACGATGAAGTATTTGTAACACGAGAAGCGCATGTGCGCGGGAGAGATTTTTATTGTTCTTTTTCTCTCATGCTCGGATTAAGTTATTTTCTGTGGTGACAGAATAAAGCACAAGATGTGAGATGAGACCTTTGTGAGCCTGGATTGATTTGTTTTTGATGTTACACTCCAGTTGGGAAATCATTGCTGTATTTTTTTTAAATCAATGCGTTACAGGACGTCTTTCATGCATATGCGGAATATGCCTGTGTAAGTAACATGAATCGTTCACATATCTTTTGCGACTTTATTGTCCGAGTTGTAAAACGCATAGCAAAGCTGCCTATAGAGAGAAATTCTGCCGTCTCACACAGAGAGACGCAGGTGCTGGCCAAGAGTGCGTGTATGTGTATGTGTGTGTGTGCGTTTACAGCCGTTTGATAAATATGGATTTGTAACGTTAGCTAAGTCGTTAGCGGTTACCATAATTTCCCGTTGTTTACATCTTTGCTACAACACACCGTTAAAGTTAGACACTGTACATGTCATGATCAATTTTAACAAATAAAAACACTTACAGGTCATGACTCAGAGTTCACAGCGTCTCCTTGCTCCATCTTTGAGGAGATTTTAACTGAATCCAGCACTGAACTGGGAGAGATTCTGGAAGCTGTGTTTTGTCAAATCATGCTTGCTATGTATTTCATAGTTCTCTGGAACATAATTAATATTGAACTGTAAGCACTTCTGTGTTTGGGTCGTGTCATTTGGAAGCCCAACAACAGAAACAGAACAGCTCTGTGGAAACAGCAGGATGGCATTTCTCTCTCTGCAGTAACGTTACAGCGCCTCTGGCCACGGCCTTTACCTGCGCAGTGTGGGATGCGCAATAACGAACTTTTGTGATCTCACAGGGGGCGGAAGTATTTTTTGTAGTCCCCAAAATTCGTTAATTGTAGGCGTTGCTAAGCTAACTCTGTACAAATCAAGGTCTCCCTTTGCATTAAACTTTGAATATTTTACATTCAGAGATGCTGTTTATGTTCACACAGCTACATTACACATCAACTGAAGTTTAAAATATAATATCGTAGTGGACCACCCCTTTAAACAATCATATCGCATTTTAGAGTTATGAATACGACGAGCATTAACCCTTTTGAGTACAGAGGTACACAAAAATGTACGTCAACATGATACACTTGATAGCGCCGACATCAGCGACGCCGAAGAAATAGTAAACCTGCCTAAACTGCTGAAAAGAGTCACGACTGTCCTGTGTAATGAAAAGACGGCCACCCTGTCACTCATCATGCCCAACATGAAGACAGCCATCCATAAAAACCTCTCAGACAGATACACATCAGTTCAGGATTATCCTATAGAACTGCTGATTACCTGGAAATGTGGATTTTTTTTGCACACAGAAAAAACGCAAGTGACCAAGCAAAGCCTTAAGCTCTTACTGTTAAATTCAATTGAATAGAAAGCTTTTTTTTTTTTGCACCTTTACTTATATTGTTCCTTAATTTTGTCTCTGTCATTTCAATAATATTTTTAAAGAAGTTTTTAAATTGTTTTATTTTCCAGAGACAGGCCTGTTTAATTTATTTTCTTAAAGAAGGTTCAGTTTAACAAGTTGAAACAAAAGAAATACATAAAAAATAGTTTACTTGGTAAAATTTGCATTTCAGTTAAATTTTCAATTTTTATTCCAAATATCGTGATACATATCGAATCGTGAACATTATATCGTGATACACATCGTATCGTGAGCTGAGTGTATCGTTACACCCCTAGCAAATACTGGTCATTGACATAGTAAGATTATTTTCATTACGATTATCTGAGGAATGTGTCTGCAATTATGAACGTGATTTTGCGTAG
Source organism: Danio rerio (assembly GCF_052040795.2). Taxonomy (NCBI): domain Eukaryota; kingdom Metazoa; phylum Chordata; class Actinopteri; order Cypriniformes; family Danionidae; genus Danio; species Danio rerio. Next base: position 1,736,291 of record NC_141042.1, read on the forward strand.
CTTTTGATTGAACCAAGAGACTGTATAGTAAATGCTGCTCCATCTGAAAGGACCAGCTATATTACTAAGACCAGCTTGTCTGACAAGTTGTGCATGGCATCCTTGACGTAAGTTCCAGCCTTGCAGCTTTTTCTCTGATTTATTTATATAAATTAAATGTATTTTTAATTTCAGATCTGGTGATGGAGAATGAGGAGAGGCATGCCAAGACATGTCTGATCTGCACCGAGTGTGGAAAGAGTCTCTCAACAAAAGAGGTTTTCAAGTTTCACATGATGATTCACACTGGGGAGAAACCGTACACATGTACCGAGTGTGGGAGGAGTTTCAGGAAGTCAACGCATCTTAAACAACACATGAACATTCATGCTGGAGAGAAACCATTTACATGCACTTATTGTAATAAGGGTTTTGTATCCAAGCAGACTCTTAATTTTCACGTTATGATTCACACTGGAGAGAAACCATTCATATGTTCTCAGTGTGGGAGTAGTTTTAGGAGCTTGACATACCTTAATCAACACATGAGGATTCACACTGGAGAGAAACCATACGCGTGTACTCACTGTGGGAAGAGTTTTAGGCAATCGTCATCCCTCAATCAACACATGCTGACTCACACTGGAGAGAAAACACACAAGTGTGATCACTGCGGCAAAATGTTTGTGCGGGCTGCACAGCTGAGGCATCATCTCAGAGTTCATACCAACGAGAAGCCTTACTCGTGTTCTGAGTGTGGAAAGAGTTTTACACAGCTTTCAAGTTTAAGTCTGCATCAGAAGATGCACACTGGTACGAGAGACTATGTGTGCTTCGAGTGCGAGAGGACTTTTATTACAGCTATACATTTGAAAGAGCACCAGAGGATCCACACTGGAGAGAGACCTTACAAGTGTCCACACTGCGACAAGAGCTTCAGACTTTCAGGAGACCTGAAAGCACATGAGAGGATTCACACTGGCGAGAAACCTCACAAGTGTTCACACTGCAACAAAGGTTTCAGAGTTTCGGGAGATCTGAGAAGACATGAGAGGATTCACACTGGAGAGAAGCCGTACAAGTGTTCACACTGCGACAAGAGCTTCTGTCAGTCAGGAGAGCTGAAATCCCATGAGATGATTCACACCGGAGAGAAACCGTTCAAATGTGCTCACTGCGGCAAGGGATTCATACATTTAAGACATATGAAAACACACGAGAGGATTCACACTAGAGAGAATTCTTACAAGGGCTCACACTCCGACGAGACATTCGGAAATTCAGGACATCCAGAAACGCATGAAAGGATTCACCCTTGAGGGAAATCTTGCATGTTTTCACCCCCTTTATATTTAAGATCTTTAACATGGTCACTCCTGTGGCCGGTCTCTGAGGTCTTCTGGCGGAGCCCTTTTAGCTATTCCCACAACACGTCTTAAGGCTGCTTTCACACCTGTGAATCGATTCATTTGTTCCAAAACAGGGATTAAAATTGTTAGATTGTTGCTCTTTCCTCTTAGTGCGGTTCGCTTTCACACTGCAAAGTTTCTGAACGGACCAAATGAGCTAAAACAAGACGTGTGAGTAAACTCTCTTCACATTGGTCAGAGTTTCAGGGTTTATTCAGGGTCCCGCTCAGCTGTCAGGGAGGGGGGTGGTGTTTGACAGGGTGTGTGACGTGTTTGAAGAGCGGGGAGGGATGCGGTGGGGATGGGTGAAAAGGGTGTGCAATGTATTTGAGGACCGGGAGGGAGAGGCGCAATTTCTGGGAGATTATAACTAGTTTGCGGAAACCAGGGAGTCTGTGCATTTGCGGGAAACTTCCGTGAGACTTGGGATGTCTGGAATGACCTTCGCCCTACTCATAATTCTCTCTTCACTTAGCCGTATGCCTATTACATATCCATAATACACTATAATATAACCGGGTTCGGATCGAATCGCTTTCTCGCTACAATCGATCCGCACCAGAGTTTGTTTCAATCGAGCCAAGAGCACCTCATTCAGGCGATCTCAGAGCGATTGTTTTGGAGCGCATCCGAGCGCGATTGCTGGTTTCACATATGCCAAACGAAGCGCGCTAACTGGGCAAACGATCCCAAACAAAAGTGTAGGTGTGAAAGCACCCTAAGACTAAATGTTGATTTATCGAGTGATCTGCAGGACCTACGGCGCCTTCCTTGCTCGTAGTCATGCATTTATACTTCTACATGCTGTTTGTGTTGTTCTGCAGTAACACTTCCAAAACGGTAGCTGGCAGTAGGTTTTTACGTTCCTCTGTGTCGACTAGGCATGGGCCGGTGTAAGATTCTGACGGTATGATAACCTTGAATAAAAATATCAAGGTATTGTGATTACTGCTCTAAAATAAATTCTTTTTAAATGTCTGGGTAAAAAAAAAACATCTTCCCCTTTGAACACATTTTATTTTGAGAAACATTCAAAATATTTTGGCAGCAGGCACAGGATGTCAACATGACGTCAGATTGACGTTGTACCACAACATCGTTGGGACATTTTTGTTTTGGAATTGAAAATTGAGTTGATGTCAGAAGCCAACGTCCAACCTAAAAGCAACCAAATATCAACATCTAAAGCCTGGTTTATACTTCTGTGTCAGCTGATCGGCGTGACCCACGGCGCATGCAAGATGCGCAGCTGTGCATTCATACTTCTGCGCGCTGTTTCTGTTGCTCTGCAATAACACTTCTGAAACACTAGTTGGCAGTGAGGTCTTTATGTTCTTTTGTTTCGAGTTTTTTCTCTGGTGTTTTGTTTTTGTGAACATTTTCTGAATGTTCAAGTAGTTCAATCTCGCTCATTTAGAGGCAGGAACCGGCGGACGTGTAACAACTTTAATTATAAGGTCAAAACAAAACTTTCCATCCGGAGCTCCTTCACAGGACTCCACACTTGTAAACAGTCGTTCCATCGGGCTTGCACAGCTCTTGGTCCCGCCCACACTCGTCAGCGCTACCAAGCCGACCAATCACAGAGCTTGCGCTATGCGTCGTTACGACGTGTAGTCACATTTTTTAAGAGGTGCGCGTCAGCGATGCCGATGGCCACGATGAGGGCTATGCGTCCATGCGTAGGCCGCACCGTAGTATAAGCGTGCGCTTGACGCAGAAGTATAAATCAGCCTTAATGATGTTACAGCTTGACATTATGTGGACATTACCACTATGATGTTTATCAGACGTTGGATTTTGGTTGCTATACCTGACGAATAAATGTCAGTACTTTCTAACACAACCTAAAATCAACCAGATATCAATGTATGACTTAATACCTCGCAATTCTGACTTATAAACTCCCAATTCGGACTTAATAGTTTTTTTTGTTTTTTTTTTTTAATTCAGTGGCAGGAACGGGGTTCCATAAAATCTGCATAAAAAAGATTACGTTTTATAGTGAAGCAGATGTTGAAATTTGTATATAAAAAATTATAATTACTTTTGGAGACAAATTCCGTGAAGTAATATTTGCTATAAATAAATTAACATCTTGACAAAATTGGAACATGTAGTTGCATGAGCAAAATAAAGGATTTCCCAATAGATTACGTTGTGATTTTTCAATACAAAAACTCCCTCTTAAATGATCAGATTTTCATAAACAGACTCTTTTATACAAGCAATTAATTTACAAACATAATTTCCTCCCCATATAATTCACCAATTATGAACAATAGGCACATTTCACTTAGAAACAAATCTCTCTCTTTTTTTTTTTTTAATAAAGATTGGAGACAGAGGTATTTGGTCGGTTGTCCATCTATTAGACAAAGAGGGTGAGGTTCTCAGTCATAGAAAGTTTTGTGTATATAACTTTGAATGTGATCATAAGCAATACGCTAGGGTATTGAAATCTATCCCGAAGACATTTCTAATGATAGTTAGTAATGTGGTTACCAATATAAATGACTTCATCTGCCTGATTTTTTGATGAATGGACAAGATTGTATTCAGAGTGAAACACCTAATAAAATAATAAGATCAATATTAAGCCAAGATAAGTTTCCAATACAAGCTAGTAGAAATAGTGTGTCTTCTTCTTTTTCAATAGCTGTATTATCAAATTAAGATCAATGTTTGCTTCCTTCCCCATATTTCCCAAATCTATAGAAGTGGTGACGTGCAGATTGATACTAAAATTTCGATATCTCCGATACCAGCTTTGTATGTTTTAGAATTGATTATCTAATCAAAATATTGATATTTCAGTTATTTAGAGCAAATATGTAGTTTACTGCAAATAGAAATACAGCGGAAAGTAGCCACAATTACCCTAGTTTATCTGAATAACGCCAACTTACAGTTGAATTCAGAATTATTAGCCCCCCCCTCTATTTATTTCCCAAATTTCTATTTAACAAAGTTTTTTTTCAACACATTTCTAATCATAACAGTTTTAATAACTCATCTCTAATAACTGATTTATTTTCTCTTTGTCATGATGACAGTAAATAATATTAGACTAGATATTCTTCAAGACACTTCTATACAGCTTAAAGTGACATTTAAAGGCTTCACTAGGTTAATTAGGGCAATTAGGCAAGTTATTGTATAACGATGGTTTGTTCTGTAGACTATCGAAAAAATATATAGCTGAAGGGGGCTAATGATAATGACCTTAAAATGGGTTTTAAAAAATTAAAAACTGATTTTATTCTAGCCGAAATAAAACAAGTAAGACTTTTTCCAGAAGAACAAATATTATCAGACATGCTGTGAACATTTCCTGAATCTGTTCAACATCTTTGGTAAATATTTAAAAAAGAAAACATAATTCAAAGGGGGGGCTAATAATTCTGACTTCAACTGTATTAATAATTAATAATAGCTGAATAATGTTGGAACTACTTGTTCTTCCTCCTGCCAAGTCACTTGACATCGTAACGACTAGACGGTAAGAAGAGGAGGAAAGAAGAGGCGCAGGTGCTGCTAGGGCGAGACAGACATCGCTTTCAGAGTCCTTAGGTGCAGCAGGCACCATCCAAGTACAGAGGGAGAAAATGTGGAGATGTGGCTGTATTTTGGGGACTTTGTGACATTGAATATGTAAGTTGGCTCTTTTTTTGTATAATTCTTCATCAATAAACACGAATAACCCGTAATATGTCTCGTATTCAGTGTGAAGTGACACTTTTAAGTGCAGTACTTGTTACTTTAATTTCCTAAACAGTCATTTATGGGCAAAGAATCGGATCGGTATCGCAGATACTCGCCTTCATTTTACTTGGTATCAGATCAGATAGGAAACCAGTGGTATCGCACATTACTAAAAAGAAGAACAGTTTAAAATATTCAGTGATGTTTACCCATCTTCAGAGTTTTTAAGCAGATTTAATTTTGAGCTCAACAATTGTACATTCTGTGAGGTTGACAGTGAACCGACTGCACATTTGTTTTTTGACTGTTTTAGCAGAATCTTTTGGTCTGATTTATTCCAGTGGTTGAAGATTTCTCTCAAGTTGTCCTCTCATTTTTCTAAAACTAGTGTTTTATTTGGTTTATTGGGGACATATGTCAATATTCAATTTGTATTGAACAATATTCTAATTTTGGAGAAATGTTTTATTCATAAAGTGCCTTAAAACAAAACCACTGTTCGTAGTTTTCCAAAAGGAATTTTGATTATACTGTAAATCTTTAAAGTTGCTAAAAACAAAATGTGGAAGAAGACTGTTTAGTTTATTGCAAAAATATTCATTAATAGAAAACTCAGTAGTGTAAATGTGGTTTATTTTTCTCTTTCTTTTAGTTGTGTGTGTAAGATTGGGCAATCTTATTATTTCTGGTATTAATTTTACTGTAATAATAAGACTAAGAATGTTAGTAAATACACAGCTTTTCCCTTCAGAAGTTAGGAAGAGACCCCTTGTTTTAGATTTTCCTGAAGACAAGCTGGTTTGAATTCGATTTCCCTCTTTTCCACGTCTACCAGAGGCAAAAGAAGTTCAGTTAAAAATTATTCATGATATTTACCCTTGTAATGAGTTCCTCAGACATAGTTTTAATATGGATTGTAGCGTTTGTACCTTTTGTGAAGCAGACAGAGGAACAGGTTTCATTTATGCAACTTTTCTGTTTGATTAAGATTAAAATATGTAACAGCTGATTTTGATTTTAAAACGATTAAATATTTATCTTTTTGTCAGAATTCTGATCTGGAATTTTTGTTTGACAATATTGTGACGATGGCAAATTATTTCTTTCATAAATGCACATTTTTTAATAGTTTTTTTGCTTTTCCACAAATATTTAATGGTCTTTAATTCTTTAAAGCTTACGAGACATAAAAAAGCCCTTGGACTATATAGTCTGTTAAAGGCAGTTTTTGATGATTAACCTTCTTGTATTATATTGCATTGTATTTTGTTATTTATTTATAATTATTTGTTTTTGTTTAATAATAATTATATTTTTAATTTTATATATCTTTTTGTGGAAGCTGAGTTATTTGGACTTCCTAGTTGATTAAGATGTTTCTATGACTGGTTATGTGTTTCTTTCTGTATGCTCTTATAAGAAATTAAATAAAAGTTGTGTAGAGCGAATGAACTCAGCTTTTTTTTACCCTGGAATGGGCGTGGCTTACGAAGAAAGCGCTTGTACTTCCGGAGCTGCCGCTTTTAGCAGCAGATAAATAGAATGGCGATATGACTGCTGCTTTGATCTTACGCGTTCGGAACGCTTCTTCTGTTCGATTGTTTGGAACGCGAGTTCTATTTTGCTGTTTACGCGGGTAAAACGGGAATAGCGGCGAAACGGACTTTTATTAGCAAATGTAAACAGCTCAATATAGAGGTCCGACTGTTTGTTAATCAGTACCTCGGGACTGCTGTTGAGGATTGAGAATTGGTATTGTTAACCCTATTGGCGGTCAATACTAGTATACTCTACATGAGAAAATAGTAGAATATCCAGAGTTAAGAGTTCACTGAAGAGGATGGATCTATATGAAGATTTTGCAGAACAAAGAGGTTAGTGATTATTGATCATTCTTCAGTGGAATTATTTAAGTAGCCTAATAATTTCTGCACCACATGCTATATGGGAATAGTCATCTGTTTATAATGAAAACGACAGTAAATGTCATAAACAGAGTCTCAAATGTCTTCATGACAGATTTATTTTCAAAGTGTTTTCCTACTTTACGTAAATAAATCATGTGTTTATTAATGACTACTGATTAACCTTTAGTGTAATCGCTAAAAAGGTTAAACTGTTATTTTAACTAATGGAACTGATGTTCATTTTCGCGAGGAGTGTAGAGATAAACATTAAGAAATAATCGCAAAATCTTTCTCAAGGAAGGAAACTTACATTTTCATTCTATTACATTTAAAACGCTTCATTTGTTTATATTCAGGCACTTATTTGATTGCCAGCCCTTTTGATGATATGCACTCACCGGCCACTTTATTAGGTACACCTTACTTGTACCGGGCTGGACCCCCTTTTGCCTTCAGAACTGCCTTAATCCTTCAGATTAAACAAGGCACTGTAAACATTCCTCTGAGATTTTGCTCCATATTGACATGATAGCATCACAGTTGCTGCAGATTTGTTGGCTGCACATCTCCCGTTCCACCACATCCCAAAGCTGCTCTATTGGATTGAGAGCTGGTGACTGTGGAGGCCATTTGAGTACAGTGAACTCATCGTCATGTTCAAGAAACCAGTCTGAGATGATTGGCGCTGTATTGATTTGGTGCGTTATCATGCTTGAAGTAGCCATCAGAAGATGGAGACACTGTGCTCATAAAGGGATGGGCATTACTCAGGTAGGCTGTGGCGTTGATGCTCAATTGGTACTAATGGACCCAAAGAAAATCTCCCCCACACCATTACACCACCACCACCAGCCTGAACCGCTGATACAAGGCAGGATGGATCCATGCTTTCATGTTGTTGACGCCAAATTGTGAGCCGAGCATCCGAATGTGTCAGCAGAAATGGAGACTCATCAGAGCAGGCAACGCTTCTCCAATCTTCTGTTGTCCAGTTTTGGCGAGTCTGTGTGAATTGTAGCCTCAGTTTCCTGTTCTTAGCTGACAGGAGCGGCACCCGGTGTGCTCTTCTGCTGCTGTAGCCTGTTCTGATGCTCGGTGTGAAATGCAGCAGATCGTCTTGACCATGTCTTCATGCCTAAATGCATTGAGTTGCTGCCTTGTGATTGGCTGATTAGAAATTTTGACAGTTGGACAGGTGTACCTAAAAAAGTGGCCGATGAGTGTAATTTTACATTTTTTAAATAAAGAATACTTTAAAACAAAGTCCAAAACATTTCATTGCAAATAACAGAAGAAAAAAAGCTATAGTAAAGTTCTTTAATTTGTTATGGATATTTTATAGTTACTGGGAACACAACAACTATAGTAATCTAAACAAATAAACCAAATACTGTAGTTTTCCACTACTATAGGGTATATTATACTAGAATACACCACACTTTACTGTAGTAAAACCTAAAATATGTGCAGTATTTATTCTACAGTAGTTTTCTACAACTATAGGGTATATTATACTGCAGTACACTACATTTTACTGTAGTAAACAGTATGTATTACACTATTTTCTAAAACTATAAGGTATGTTATTGCACAATACACCAAATTTTAGTGTAGTAAAACCTAAAATATGTGCAGTATTTATTATACTGTAGTTTTTTACAACTATAGAGTATATTACACTACAATACACCACATTTTACTGTAGTAAAACTTCAAATATGCTACAGTATGTATTGCACTGTAGTTTCCTACAATCGTTGTAGATATTATTCTACAATACACCACATTTACTGTAGTAAAACCTCAAATATGCTAAAGTGTTTATTACACTGTAGTTTTCCACAACTATAGGGTATATTATACTACAATACACCACATTTCACTGTAGTAAACCCTAACATATGCTGCGGTATTTATTACACTGTTGTTTTCCACAACTATAGAGTATATTATTACTCGTACTATAGTATACATACTATATTACTATAGTATGTGTAACCCCGCTGGTCCTACGCCACCCAACCAGCTCCGAGCTGGGTTCGTACCGGCGAACTTCCGCATGGGAGTTGGTTGCTCTAACAAGGAGGCTAAAGACCGTGGCCTCTAGCGTCTGTCGCCAGAGCACCTTTAGAGGTCAGAGGAGTGAGGTTTACCTGCACAGCACACACTAGCTGGCCTCCGTTACACTCACCCCCCTAAACCTCACTCTCATCCGGGTCACGGCACCAATGGGAGTGAGGTTTAGGGGGTGAGTGTAACGGAGGCCAGCTAGTGAGTGCTGTGCAGGTAAACCTCACTCCTCTGACCTCTAAAGGTGCTCTAGCGACAGACGCTAGAGGTCATGGTCTTTAGCCTCCTTGTTAGAGCAACCGACTCCCATGCGGAAGGTCGCCGGTTCGAAACCAGCTCGGAGCGGGTTGGGTGGCGTAGGACCGGCGGGGTTACATATGTATCTAAAAACACTATAGTATTTCATAGAGTGTTTTGTGTGTTATGATTTACAAGATTTGAAAAGTTTAACATGTGATGTAAGAATATTTCGCAATGAAACACAACCTTTATTTTTGTATTTTAGATCTGATGGAGGTAAAAGAGGAACCTACAAAGCTGAACGAGGAGGAGGAAGAGGAGGAGCCGCCAAGTATCTATTACATCACTGAAGAAAACCCGTCGACTTTATCGCCAACAGCAACCAAACTTAAAAACTACGTCTGTTCTATCTGTGAAAAGAGCTTTGCGAGGAAATACAGATTAGATCGGCACGTCCGAACGCACACCGGAGAGAAACCGTTCGCGTGCGTCGAGTGCGCAAAGAGTTTCGCGTGCAAAGAAAAACTCGCCAGACACGCGAAAATACACACCGGAGAAAAACCGTACACGTGCAGTCTATGCGGGAAGAGTCTGGCGTGTAAGACGAGATTAAAGCGACACATGAACACACACACCGGAGAAAAGCCGCACGTTTGTTTGCAATGCGGGAAATGCTTCACGTGTAACGCAAGTCTACAGCGGCACGTCAAACTGCACACCGGAGAGCGTCCGCATATATGTCGTGAGTGCGGGAAGGGCTTCATACGCAATGAAAAACTAATCAGTCACATGACCATTCACACCGGAGAGCGGCCTTTTATTTGCGACGAATGCGGGAAAAGTTTCCGACACGTCAATGGACTTCGCGATCATCAACTTTCGCACTCCGCCGTCAAATCCTTTCCGTGCGATCAATGCAATAAAGAGTTTATCACTCCATCTGCGCTGAAAAGACACCTCAGGGTTCACTCTGGCGAGAAGCCGTATTTGTGTACGCTGTGTGGGCGGAGTTTCTCTCGAGTGGATATTTTTAAAAGGCATCAGGAGGTCCATATTGGTGTGAAGGATCACGTCTGCTTCGAGTGCGGGAAGGCGTTTATTACGTCCGACCAGCTCAAGCAGCACCAGAGGATTCACAGCGGAGAAAAACCCTACACGTGTTCGGTTTGCGCAAAGAGTTTCACGCAGTCGGCGCATCTGAAAGTACACGAGAGAGTTCACCATAAGAAAACTGTGCAGCACTGTGATTCGGTGCTCGAAGAGTTTCAGGCGGGCGAGCCGTTTGTTGATTCATTTGAACAAGCATCATTCGATGAATCCAACATTGTGGATTTTTCATGTTCATGAAAATTATGTGTGTAGGCCAATATTATGGAATTATATATAAATATATATATACACAGTGGTCCCTCGTTATTCGCAGGAGTTACGTTCTAAAAATAACCTGTGATAGGCGAAATTCGCAAATGTGTCTGCTTTGTTTTACAATTATTATAGATAGTTTAAGGCTGTAAAACCCCTCACTGCACACGTTGTACACTTTTCTCTCAAAGTTGAAAACTTCATAGGAAAATTAGTCCAGTATTATAAAAAAAAAAACAAAGATCAAAACCATTTCATCTTCATTTGTTTATTACATAAGCCGGGTAACTTCTACCTTCCTTCTACCTAACTTTTTGTGCGATGGTTAGCATCTTGCCTTTTAGGTGCTACCACAGGTGCCTTTGACGGTGCAGAACGTTTCGTCGACATTGTGGGAAGAAATCTTGGTACAGCACTTCAGAGTCACACTGCTAGCTATCAAAGATTCATGTCAATTTGACGAGCTGAACCCATTCTGTACTGTACAGGAGACAATTATTGACAATGGTCTACAGCCAATCAGGACGCAGAACACAATGCGCTAATCAGGATGCAGATGTGCTGTATGAAAAAAAGCATGTCAATGTGCACAATAAAAATCTGCGAGACCGCGTAAAGTGACCCTTGTTATATCTGAGGACCACTTTCTGTCTATCTGTCTGTCTATCTATCTGTCTATCTATCTATGAACACACACGCAGTTGATGTCAGAATTATTAGCGCCCTCCTGTTAAATTTGAATGCTTTTTTTATTTTTTAGGGTGAATAATTGAGACTTTAAGTGTAAATGTGCGTGTTTCCTATGACTGGGCTGTTGAATGCTTGATTCTGATTGGCTGATGGGCATTATAAGCAGGGGCATCGCCAGTGAGGGGAAAAAGGGGACTGAGTAATATATAAATTGTCACTGGCAATCGCGACGGCAAGTGGAGAGGCCTGCGCGACCAACTATTCCCCTCTCCACCCCCCTTCACTTTCGCCAATCTAGCATCCCCCCCACCCCCACTCCTCACTTAGCCGATCCCAATCAATCACCCCCCACCCCCGCTCTTCACTTAGCCGATCCCAATCACCCCCGCTCTTCACTTAGCCGATCCCAATCACCCCCGCTCTTCACTTAGCCGATCCCAATCACCCCCGCTCTTCACTTAGCCGATCCCAATCACCCCCGCTCTTTACTTAGCCGATCCCAATCAATCACACCCCAGCCCCGCTCCTCACTTAGCCGATCCCAATCACCCCCGCTCTTCACTTAGCCGATCCCAATCACCCCCGCTCTTCACTTAGCCGATCCCAATCACCCCCGCTCTTCCCTTAGCCGATCCCAATCACCCCCGCTCTTAACTTAGCCGATCCCAATCACCCCCGCTCTTAACTTAGCCGATCCCAATCAATCACACCCCAGCCCCGCTCCTCACTTAGCCGATCCCAATCACCCCCGCTCTTCACTTAGCCGATCCCAATCAATCACCCCCCACTCCCGCTCTTCACCTAGCCGATCGCAAACTTACCGCCATCCCTCTTCACTTTTGTCGACCGCACCACAACATCCCGACTTTTCACTTAGCCGAACTCCCCAACCCCTCCCCCACCCTCTTTATTGCCCCCATGACTCTTTACTTAGCCGACCACAATCCCCCCTTTCCCCCCCTGCTCTTCACTTTCGCAGATCGCAAACTGCCCCCACCCCTTTTTACTTTTGCCGACCAAATTCCCCACCCCCACCCCCTGCTCTTCACTTTCGCCGAACGCAAACTTTCACCCCCCCCCCCCCCCACAGCTGTACACTTTTGCCGATCTCAAACTACCACCACCCTTTTTCACTTTCGCTGACTGCACACTCCCCAAACACCCCCCTCACCCTTCTGCACTTTCACCGACCGCACACCCCCTCGACTTTGTGCTTAGCCGAGATCACTTCCCCTCCACCCGTTCTTCACTGTCACCCATTGCTAACTCTCCCCTCACCCACTCCTCCTTAATTTTGTCAACCATACCTCCCACCCCCCACCAACTCTTCACTTTGCATGCCCCACACCCTGCTCTTCACTTTCCACTCTTTGTGATTAGAGGGGCCCACTAAAATCATTGTGCATATGGCCAAAAACTGCTGGCTACGCCCCTGATTATAAGGTGTGTCGTTTTTTTCATATATATATATATATATATATATATATATATATATATATATATATATATATATATATATATATATATATATATATATATGACCATTTAATGTTGTATTTATTCACTGTCATAACATTATTTATCAGTCTGTAGACCTCTTTGGATGTTTGGAAGCGATGGAAATTAAAAACGCAATACATTAGGACCATTGTTATTGTTTACATGCTTCAAAATGGTCTATATATACATCAACATGTAGGATTTTGATTGTAATGCAATGCTTTGTAACCATAATTATTGTGAAAAGCTCTGTAAAAATAAACCCGAATTGAATTTAGAATGTAATTGGAACATTTGTCTGTTCAGTAAAGGGTTTATATTATATTTCAGTTTCAGGTTTGAAACTTCAAGAATCAATTCAGGATTTTGGCTATTTAATTCACAATTCTGACTTTTCTCAACATTGCGATTTTATTTTATTTTTTATTTAATTAATTTTTTACATATGTGAAGATTCTGTCTTTTTCAAAAGTTGCAACTATTATTTTAGTTTTCTTTATGAATGTTTAATATTCAGATTTTTGAAATATTTAGTTGTGAATGTATTTTCTTAACCCTAAAATTTATACGAACAATGAAATAAAATAGGCTAGATTTTCATTCATTCATTTTCCTTTGGCTTAGTCCCTTAAGGTGGTCACCACAGCGGAAGGAGCTGCCAATTAATCCAGCATATGTTTTACACAGCGGATCCCCTTCCAGCCACAACCCAGTACTGGGAAACACCTATAGACACTCATTCACACACACACACATACACTACGCCCAATGTAGTTGATCAATTCCCCTATAGCGCGTGTGTTTGGTCTGTGGGGGAAACCGGAGCACCTGGAGGAAACCCACGCCAACACAGGGAGAACATGCAAACTCCATACAGAAATGCCAACGGACCCAGGCGGGACTCGATTCAGCAACCGTCTTGCCACACTGGCCACAGTACTAACCACTGAGCCTCCGTGTCGCCCTGGCTCGATTTTAATGGTTTTTTTTTTTCATGCATTTTATAAAGCCTCAAAGTTACTAAATCTATTTCTTATGCATTTACAAAATACTTTAGCTTTCAACTTCTTAGCATATGAGGAGGGGAATAGCAGATTATAAAAAAACAGCATACAATGTTTTTATCTTAATAATACATTTTTACCCCATTACCTTCATTTATATTCTAGTGTTTATTATTATTATTATTATTCTATTATTATTATTATTGCTGAACTTTCTAAATGCACTTCTAATGTTTACACAAAGCTGTAAACACAGCGCAAATCCACTAGGTGGCGCACAAGCGCTCTGAAGCAGCTTTGTAACTTGACATAAGACCAAAGAGAAAGACGGCGGTGAAGGGAATGTTACTTATTTCCTTACTTTTCCCAAAATACGAAGCTTTAAATGGTGAGTAAAATTGTGCAAATGCAAAGTGATCTTTGATATATTCACTATCACAGCTGTTAAATCCCAAGATCGTTCTCTGTACGTTTGCCTTTATGCGCGAGGAAACTGACTATGAGCTGCTCCGTGTCATGTTCTGTACTGTAGTTTGTTTGTTTGGTGTGTCGCGACAGATCGCTAGTGTTTCCCCGATCACTGCGTGTTACATTATAGAAGGCGATTTGGGGCAAGAACTAAAACAAATCAATAAATCATTTCAGTCTCAAAGAATCAACATTGTCGATCCAACTTTATTTCTGCAGGGCTTTTATTATGTAGCTTGTGTCACAGCAGCTTCACATCTTTTGACTGAACCAGCTGTAAATGGTCCATCAGACGTCATAAATTAATGATTAATATTTTAACCTGTAGCATAAATGTTAAGGACAATATCTCTTTTTTTAATTAGCATTTCCCTGCTGAAAAATCCAGCTTAAACCAGCCTAAGCTGGTTGGCTGGTTTTAGCTGGTCGACCAGGCTGGTTTTAGAGGGGTTTTGGCCATTTCCAGGCTGGTTTCCAGCCATTTCCAGCTTGGTCTTAGCTGGTCAGGCTGGGAGATGACCAGCTAAAACCAGCTTGACCAGCCTAGCCAGGCTGGGAGTCCAGCCAAAACCAGCTATGTCCAGCTTAAACCAGGCTGGTCCTGCTGGTTTTAGCTGGATTTAGCTGGTCATTTTCCAGCCTGACCAGCTAAGACCAGGCTGGAAATGGCTGGAAACCAGCCTGGAAGTGGCCAAAACCCCTCTAAAACCAGCCTGGTCAACCAGCTAAAACCAGCCAAGGCTGGTTTAAGCTGGATTTTTCAGCAGGGTTTGTTGTCTGCTTTTATTAAATCCATGATTTATTCAATTGTTTTTCTCCCCAATAACCTGATCGATGTGTGAATGTATTATTCATTCATTCACTTTCTTTTCGGCTTAGTCCCTTTATTAATCTGGGGTCACCACAGCGAAATGAACCGACAACCTATACAGCATATGTTTTACGCAGCGGATGCCCTTCCAGCTGCAACCCATCAATGGGAAATATCCATACACGCTCATTCACACTCGTACACTACAGACAATTTAGCCTACCCAATTCACCTATAGCACATCTTTGGACTGTGGGGGGAAACAGGAGCACCTGGTGGAAACTCATCACGGGGAGAACATGCAAACTCCACACTGAAATGCCAACTGACCCAGCCAAGGCTCGAACCAGCGACCTTGCTGTGAGGTGACAGCACTACCTACTGCGCCACCAAATCGCCCTGTGTGTATATATATATATATATATATACATATATATACACACACATATATATGTGTGTGTGTGTGTGTGTGTGTGTGTGTGTATGTATATATATATATATATATATATATATATATATATATATATATATATATATATATATGTATGTATGTATGTATGTATGTATGTATATAATATTAGGGCTACGCAAGTTTAGAAAAATCTGACATTGCGATAGTTTGTTTTGCTGGGATGTATATTGCGATATGACCACAATTTCACCAGATGGCTTTGAATAGCTCTATTTTTGGGCAAAAAAAATCATTAATTGGTTGGGTTGATTTTGGGTCAATCATTAGCGCTTCTATGTTCTTGCTGTCAATTGTGGAAAGAAATTATCGCTAAAAGTGTCATGAGAAGCGTCACTACTAACTGAATGGAGAAGGAGCACATGGTTACGTTTTGTTGAATGCCGCCCAGGGGTCGTTCTTCGTACGTGGATTACTCAGTTAGCTGGATTTGGATATTGACGATTTAACACAATCCAGGATCGTTTCGTTCTTCAAAGCTGATCCGAGAGTTGTTGTCATAGCAACAGTTCCGCTAGCTCAAACCTGATCGGGAGCAGGTTCAATTCATATAAACAGGATTAGATCAGGTCAGTTCAAGCAAAGATAATAGAGAA